>NW_026091482.1:0-9623 GCF_024586455.1 Bactrocera neohumeralis
AAATTGTATATAAGTAAAAAATACCTTTTTATTACATATGTATGTTCATGCACCCAAAATTTTTGTCTACCAACACCCCCATAAAAATTGTACACCTGTAGAACTGTCCGGCATGGCAAGGATAAGTTTGGCATTGTTTTATTTTTTCAGATGTTGCCAATGCAGTGAAAGGGCATTCCCCACACCCAAAAGGTCCCTCATGTCAAAAAAAAAGGGCCTTTTAAATTCCCTCCATCATATTTTGTTTTTTTTGGTTTTCCCAAAAAATTTAAAACCCAAATCACTTTGCTGTTTTTGTTTAAAAAACAATAAATAAAAATATAAAGTCAAAATCAAAAAAAAAAAACAATAAATTTTGACAACAATAAAAAAGGTTAAAAAAAAGAATAAAATCTCCATTGAAAAACAAAAACAAAAAAAACCAGCCAAAATTATCCACCTTTCTTTTTTTTTTTGTTTTTTTCCTCATTCATTCGTTTTCGCTCATTTACTTGTTACATACAAGACATTTTAAGTCTCCTATATAGCACAGACAGACTGACGCCAACTTGCCGCTTCACGAAAAGCTTTCCACTTCTCTGAGGACTGACACATAAGTGTAGTCAAACTTTCCACCGTTAAACTACCACCTAGTACTGTTTCTAACTTTTCCCTTATGTTTAGAAACCGAGGACAATAGAACAACACTTGTTCAGAGTCTTCTATTGACTCCGTACACATCGAACAATACGGACTGACGTCATTTTGAAATTTGTATAGATAGCCTCTGAAGCACCCATTCCCGCTTAATATTTGGGTCAGGTGGAAATCCAGGTCCCCATGTTGTCTACTTATCCACGTATGGATGTCAGGTATAAGTCTGTGGGTGCACCGTCCTTTAGTTGAGATTTGCCACCGTTGCTGCCATATAGTTATGCTATTCTTTCTCTCTTTTGGATTTCTGTAATTGGCGCTGATAGCTCATATAATCTCGTGAGCTCGTATAAAGTAAAAAAGCTAGTACTTCAGATGCTTCGCTGGAAATAGTTCGGAAATCACTTGTTACTCTTATTGCTGTGAGTCTATGCACCACATTTATTGGTTTGCCATACGCTTTTAGCGGCATATAGTATAACTGAGCTCATAGCTTTTGCGATTAGAAGTCGGCGGCTGAAGCGCACACAGCCTCTATTTGCCATCATTCTTGCCAAGGCGTTGTAAATCTTTTTTTCTATGTTTGCCAAGTGCTGCTTGAATTTCAATTTGGTGTCCAATATTACTAAATACTTCAACTGTGGTTGTGAAGCAATCACGTACTCTCCTATAGTGAGAGTTATTTTTTCCTCAATTTTCCTGGTGCTTATGAGCAATACCACTGTTTTGCGCTCAGCCAGTTCCAAACTCTTGGAAGAAAACCATTGGCGTAGACCATATATATATTCATTACATTTATTTTGTAGGTTATCAAGTTGTTTACCTACTGCTACCACTATAAGGTCGTCCGCGTATGCGATTAGCTTAACGTTTTTTGGCTGTGGAATCCTTAGCACCCCATCATAAACTAGATTCTATAAGAGAGGGCCTAAAACAGATCCTTGTAGTACTCCGCTTGTAATAGGGTAGCTCTTGATGCCTTCGGTGGTGTTGTAGATCAGCCTTCTATTTTTAAAATAACTGATAACGATATTTATGAGGTACTGTGGGACGACTATTCCATATAGGGCTTCGAATATATTTTTCCATTTGGCAAAGTTGAATGCATTCTTCACATCCAGGGTGATCAGCGCACAATATTTTTTTGTACCACCTTTCCATCTTTTGCCACTTACTGCTCTTTTCGCAGTCTCGGCAACTTCTTTCAGTGCATCGATAGTAGACCTCTGTTTTCTGAAGCCGTATTGTCTTTCTGATAGTCCGCCGGCTTCCTGGATTGCAATCTCCAAGCGGTTTCTTATTATGCTTTCGTACACTTTGCCCATTGTGTCGAGCATACACAGAGGTCGATACGAAGAAGGTTCATCTGGTGTTTTTTTTTTTTTGTTTTGTGATTAAAACCAGGCGCTGGACTTTCCAGGGATCGGGAAACATCCCTTCTTTTATACATGCGTTGTACATTTTTGCGAAAAGAGTGGGCTTTGAGGTTATGGCTACCTTTAGAGCACTGTTTGGTGTGCCATCGGTACCAAGCGCTTTTGTTGTTTTGATTCTTTTAGCTATGGCCAATAGTTCTTCTTCTGTAACCAGTGGGGGTGATTCAGCAGCTTCGTTTCGTCGCACAGCGCGGAGCGCATTTGGGTTGCTGCCGCTTATTTTGGAATTTGGACATACAGATTTTATAAGCAGTCCGCTAGGGGTCTATATTCGCTACGGATTATAGCTGACTTAATAAGCTTCTTATGGTTTTTAAAAGCTTCTTTGAGACGGTTTTCGCCACTTTGATTGCGTTGTAGGCGACGTTGGCCTGAGTGGCAGAGCTTTCTCAGCGTGGAAATTTCTTCATTCCACCATTGCATCATTCCTTCGGATTGTAGTGTCGCATGCTGCTACCAATGCCTTTCGAAATGCGGTTACCAAGTGGACCCCGCCTTCGCCTGGTGCTATTCTGCACTCCAGACTGTCTCAAAAACGTCAGTATCAAAATCCGTTTGCTTCCAGCTTCGTTTATGTGTAGTGTTACTGCGTGGGGATTCCTGGTCTCGAGAGAATAAATCTTCTACGATGATTGTCATATGGTCACTATTTGTGAACATGTCTGACACCTCCCACTTAATGTGTCTGCTTAGTGCGTCATTTGCAAACATCAGGTCTATTACAGGGCCTTTATTTCCTTTTTGGTAAGTATTTTTTGTGCCACTGTTCATTACATGCCTGTGTCTGTGCACTTGGTTTGGGACCAGCCACGTAAAAAACACCCCCAATGAAAGGAAGAAAACAGCCTCGGATGAGGGTCTCTCCCTTTTGATGACGACCACGGCAAACGCATTACTGATTACGATTTAAGGGCATGCACCTGGAATGTCCGGGCTTTTCATTGGGAAGGGACCCACTAGTTGATGTCCTCGTAAGCATAAAGGCTGAGATCACCGCCGGCCAAGAAGTGCGATGGACGGGACAATGACTGAGATGAGTAGGTTCTTGCGGCATTTACTACAGTGGCCATATAAAGAGCTCAATTCCGGTGTGGGATTCAAGGTGGGAGTGACACTTCGTTGCCGAGTACTGGCATTCACCCCACAGTATGAACGTCTAGCTACAATCTGCATTAAAACGAATTTCTGCAACATATCGCTAACCTGGAAAAGAATGGTTATATGTAATACTTAATTCCAGCATAGCAAAATCTATCAAGATCCCTGGCTGTCTCCGGATCGAAAAGTCACCAACCAGATCGATAATTTTGTAATAGACGGAAGACACGTCTTCAGTATTTTAGACGTGCGTACGCTCCGAGGTCCTAACATCGACTCGGACCACTATCTTGTTGCAGCCAAGATTCACACTTGCCTCTGTGCAGCAAAAAACGAACGTCAATAAACACAAGGAAGGTTCGACGTCGAGAAGCTAGAGTCACAACACACAGCCGAACGATTTTCAACTCGGTATAAGGGAACTGTGGGACGGAATTTAAAGCTCCTTACATACAGCTGCAAACAAAACCATTGGTTTTCGAAAAAAGCAAAAGAGCAGCTGATACGATGAGGAGTGCCGTGCCGCAGCGGAGAGAAAACAGACCTACCTCGCAACCTTACGATCGACTACAACATGTGCGGAATGGGATAGATACCGAGAGTTGAAGAGGGAAGCGAGATTCATTTGCAGACGGAAAAGAGAGAGGCCAAAATACGTGAGTAGAAGAAGAAGGTTTCAAGACCGGAGCAGACTTTTGTAGAAACCCCATTGGGGTCTAGTAACCGATGCACAGAGCATTCTTAAATTATAGACGGATCACTTCTCCAGCCCGCTGAACAGCAGTGAAAATATGAGATGTTGAACCCGATTTCCCGATCGATGATGATGGAGCAGACGTTCCTTGCCCAACCATGAATAGCCATTACCCTTCTGAAGAACAACAAAGCGGCGGGGGCCGATGGATTGCCGGTCGGACTATTCAAACACGGCCCCAAGATTGGAATTCAAGTGTGCTCTGCGTAATCTAGACAAAGGCAAACCCCACAATCTGCGCCAACTACCGTGGAATAAGACTCCTCCTGTTCCCACATAAGGTTCTACCGTGGGATAAGTCTACTCAACTTCCCATATACAAGGTTGTATCTAGAGTATTGTGTGAAAGTTTAAAACCCATCATCAACAAACTGATTGGACCTTATCAGTTTGGCTTTAGGCCAGAAAAATCAACAACTGACCACCATGCGCCAAATCTTGGAAAAAACCCGTGAAAAGGTAATCGACACAAACCACGTTTTCGTCGATTTGAAAGCTGCTTTTGACAGCACGAAAAGGAGCTGCGTTTATCCCGTGATGTCTGACTTTGGTATTCCCGCAAAATTAATAGGCTTCTATAAACTAATGTAGAGCAATATCAATAGATCCGTCAGAATCGCGAAGGATCTTTCCTATCGACAAGGCACAATCTTTTAAGAGAGTGTACAGCTGCCAATGACATTGATATCATTGACCTCAGTAACCGCGCCGTTAGTTCTGCTCTTGGAGTCTGAATAAGGAAGCAAAGCAAATGGGTCTGGTAGTGAACGAGGGAAGACGATCATCAAACAAACAGTCGTCGCACTCGCGACAAGGCTCCCAGCATTAACAACAACAACAAATGTCAGCCTCGAAATCCAACGCAGAATAACTCTTACCAACACCTGCTTCTTCGGATTGAGTAGGCAATTGAAAAGTAAAGTCCTGTCACGACGAACAAAGACCAAACACTACAAATCACTCATTATTCCCGTCCTGCTATATTGTTCCGAGGCATGGCCGACGACGATGACAACATCTGATGAATCGGCGTTACGAGTTTTCGAAAGAAGAGTTCTCCGGAAGATTTATGGTAGATATAATAAAATTTACTTTATTTATCATTTTTATGTTGATGTCGCCCATATTCGTTTAAGTGCTTTCAAAACACACAATAACCAATAACTTGTTTCTTACACGAGCTTCTAAGCTGTTGCTAACGGTTGTTGTCTCGACTCTCTCGAATTTTAAGGACATCTACTTTAACACGAGCATTCAAACTGTCTCACCTGTTGACGTCGGCATCTAGGATGGCGTTACCGTTCCTTTTGCATAGCGAACGAGCCATCTTCTGTATAATACCAATTTAGCAGTTTAAAAGCTGCTGTTACCTCAAGAAAACGAGTTTAACCTATACACTTACATATGTATACAATTTACTATGTAATTTATTCACAACTTGGTTGAAATAATTGTTGTAATGATATACTTTTCAAATAATTTATTATTCAATGAATGAAAAGCGGTCCCCGCGGAAGCTAAAACACGACTAAATGTTGGTTTAAATTATAAATTATAATATAGATGAATGTTTATAATAATTAAAATAAATATAAATTTAATTCGTCTAACATTTTAAGAGCACAAAACGATTCAAAATAGCTTCGCAGAGAAGACGCACCCCAAGAAGCCGGGAGTAATATCAAGCGACGAAAATGGAGCTTAAAGAAAACTAACATTTTTTTTTTTTATTTGTGAGGGGGAAATCTTCGAAAGACACCCTGGCGGGTAGTGTCGGAGTGCGCTTACGGAATAAAAGCCCCGTAAAGGAGGAGAAAGGAGAAAGATTCGGTTGAGGGGGGGAATTAAGGGAATCTGACGCTAAAAAGCGAAGCATCTGAGAGTGGGAAGACAGTTGATGCTGGAGTTTGCGTGGGATGCTACTGACGCCCGGAGATTTGCAGCGTAGGAAATAGCTGCCGATTGGATGGAAGGAAGATTTGTTTCCTCTAGTATCTGTTTGTTTCTAACATACCACGGGAAATTAAGAGCTGATCTTAGTAGACGCATGTATGTGGCTTGAAGCCTAGACAGTTGTCTGAGTGAGGCAGAGCCCCAAACAGGGATGGCGTAGGAGCAGATGCTTCTAATGTTGATCGTTTTTTGGTGCTTGGGGAAACCTTGAAGGCTGGAGGCTCCATTGGCTTTACCTCGAACTGCTGTGATTTTTTTCGTCCAGGTTAGCCGCCTGTCGAAGACAACACCGAAGTATTTCGGGGAAGGCCTCCATTTGATGGGGAATCTATTTACCAAGATTTTTGGTGGAATTCGCTTTCTCTGTGAGAAGAAGATTGCTTCTGATTTGGTTGTGTTGATATCGAATCTCCACAACCAGTACCAGTCGAAGACGGTGGGGATGAATTTATTGAGGGCGGTTGTGCTGAAATTAATTGTACGGGAGGCGTACAAGAAGGCGACATCATCCGTATATTGAGCTGTGAGAATTTTCTCCTCGGTTGGGATATCGTAACAATAAATGTTGAACAGCACTGGGGAGAGTTTGGAGCCCTGAGGGACTCCCGCGCAGTGATTTTCCGGTCAGACAAGAAGGATTTGACTAAGCCAATGAGGTACTGTTGGAAGTTTAGCTTTATAAGCTTATAAATGAGCCCATCATGTCAGACCAGATCGAATGCTTGTTTGCAGTCAAACAGGAGCATAGGGATGTGTTTTCCTTTGTTGAGGTCGTTAGCGACAAATTCGGAGAACCGCAGAAGTTGGTGTTACCGGATCACTTAGGGGTTTACGCGGTTTGGGAAGAAAGACGAATGTGGCGGCTTTCCAGGCTGGGGGAAAATATTGGCTCTGTCCTTGTCCTCTGGATAAGAGATCCCACATTATTAGGCGGGGAGGTGGAGTTTACCAGAAGTCTGTGTTTTTGCCAGAATTTGGTGATTTTGTTTTTCCTGGCGATGAGTGTATGGAGACGTGGGGGGAGGTTATTTGGGTTGGTGGTAGCTTCTATGGAGGAGGTGGCTGAAATTATTGATCTTTGGATTTCCTCCGTCAGACCTGCGACGGCCTTTTCAAGTTCAGCTATGGAGGTGATTGGAGTGCAAGTGAAAGCGGAGGTTTCCAGCAAAAATTTCAGGTGGAGGAAATCGGTTTTGTTCTCTATCCGAGGGGAAAATAGGGGACGATTTGTGAGCTCCAGGTACTGAGCTCCAGGAGGGTTCAGAGGTCTCTGTTGAGGGTCACGTTTTTTGTGAGAAATAAGTTCAAGGTGCTTGCTTGGAACCTGGGACTTGTAGGGTGGTAGATCGGTTCGAAGGGAGCTTCGGTGTTGAAATTGTGTTGGAGAGACATTCTCCAGAGGGTCAATCCGTTAGCATTATTCATTGAACGGTTCCAAATCCTATATTTAGAATTGAAATCGCCTACGATAATGGTAGGGGTGGAGGAGGGATATATACAGTGATGATCCTGTGCCTGCGTGAATTGAGGAATTCGTCAATTCCTACAGCATCGAGTGTTGAGGGGCCAGTGTTGGCAGCTAGGTGGTGGATAGAGCTCTTCGCGCAGATGGTGACACCGCCCCCTTTCGTTTGGCCTCTACTTTGACGCTGAGGCCAGCGATTGCTTTTAAGTCGAAAATCACCTTCGCTGAAGAGTGTGAAGGATCGAGGTTGACCGTTGATGATCCGTTGACATCAAGGATTACAGCAGAGCAATATTTGTTGTTTTCCATCTTTTACATTGTTCAGTTGTGCCATGAAATTTTCTGAAGACAAACTGATGATTCGGAATAAGCTGTTTGTCTCCCAACACCGGCAAAAGCCTGCGTAAAAATATTCTTTCGAATACTTTCGAGATAATTAGCAGGAGACTAATTGGTCGATGAGAATTAAGCAGATGTTCAGGTTTTCCGGGTTTAAGAATTAAATTAAATTTCCATTGCGATGGGAAATGACAAAGTCTTAGCATTCCATTAAAAAGCTTGGCAATCATGTTGACTACGTTTTCGGGTAGTGTATATGCTTCTGGTTAAGACATCCGCAGCATAATCGATATCTGTCTCAGAGGAAATGGCGAGGTTGAGGTCCGCTATGTCTTTTAGCCATTTGCGATAATTTAAATTATTTGCCAATTTGCGAAGTACTCCGGTGGGTTTATTCATTGCGACTACCAGCGTATATACTTCGAGCAGAACTGCGCTGTGATCAAAGACGTTTTTTTACTTTCAAGTAGATAGAAGCAGGATTGCAGATAGTTAACAAAGTAAAGCCCTTATGCACCCAGTTAAGGAGCATAATGAACTCCACTCTAATCAGTGATTTTTGCGAAAGCATCCCTGTAATCACCGGCTTGGAGCGGAACCGCGTACTAGAAGCATCAAGAGGACCCTCCTCAACTACGTCGACGACATAAAACAAATAAAACAAAACGTCCGAAGTCTAGTCGCCGTCTTCGGATGCAACAAACTTCAGACATGCACTGACCACCATTCACAATAGAGCCATTAACACCTTCACCAACTCCCTAACAGTGAATGGCGTACCTGGAGTCAAGCCACCACCCATTGCAGGCAAAGAGCTCAAGTTGCCACGAGAATCGAGAGTGACCCCTGCGCAGCTTCATTCTGGATACTATATAAGGTTAAACTCCTACTTATCCAGAATAGACCCCGACATATCTAAAATACATACATACATATCTGAGCATTTTAAGAAAAAAATTTAAATTTTAAGTGTGCTTAAATCGGCTGTTAATAGCATCCATTTCTATTTACCACAGGATAACGACCCAAAACACACAACTTATCTTGTACGTGAATGGTTGTTATGGAAATAAAAATAACTCCATAGGTCGCATCGCTAGACATTAATCCTTATTCAAAAATATCTGGAACTTTTGGAAAACCGTATTCGAAAAACATCGAATTTCATCAAAATAAGGCNAAAAAGCTGGATCATGGACTTAATGGGTCAAAATATCCGGAAATAATACTAGAAATTGAGTGGGGAGCATACAACGATGTCTATGGACACTAATAGCAACAAAATGTAGGCCAAAAAACGTTAAAAGTATTGTAATTACTTTTGTTTTTATGTAAACAATCATAAGTGTACATAAACTTTTTTGATATAAATTATGCTCATTTAGTTTTAACTTAAATTTTTTTATTTGTGTAGAAAAATATTTTGATATGCTTATATTAATGCTAAAATATACATATCATGAAATGGATAGAAAAAACCACAAAATTTATCCATTTTGAAACAAATAAACGTGTCGATATTTAATAGAACTAGGTGTATGTAAACTTTATTGGTCCACTGTATGCTTATACATTTTTGAAATGTACACAAAAATAAATCCCCAAACAGTAAGGAATTTGTTGAAGAGTGCTTTTGGTTATCATAGACGAGTCGCGCGTCGTGCCATAAATATATAAGGTTAATAAAAAGAAAATGTCGGCGTTTGCTAAACAATATTTAAAAACAAACCGTATTGGTTTTGGGAAAACATTGTGTTCACTGACGATTCAAAATTTTAAAATTTGGTTCGAATTGATCACGAAAAGTGTGGAGAAATATCAATGAAGAGTCGCAAGGACAAATGTGGCCACAATGGTAAAGCACTGCGGGGGTAATGTTATGGTTTGCGGGTTTATGGTTGCACCTGTTGGACATTTGACTTTATGAAAACATGGATGATATTTT
>NW_026091483.1:0-15181 GCF_024586455.1 Bactrocera neohumeralis
TATAAATTCAATTTTTGAAATGCGTTGGGTTTATTCCTTCCCATAAGATGGAAGGCTAATTACAAAAATTTGATTTTAAAGATTTAAAAAAATAAAACGCTGTAAATTAAATACAAAAAACGACCCTGAATATAAATTGCCGAATTCTTTTAAATCCCCGCCCTTTTTCTTCCTTCGATAAGATGAAAAAAAGGCTAATACAAATATTTAGGTTGATTTTAACATCAATTTCCATGTTTAAAAGGGGTATACGGGAAAAACGACTTTTAACCTGAATAAAAGATTTCAAAATTTTAAAACCGTTAGGCTTTATTCAACTTCGAAAGATGAAGGCTAAATTTTAAATATTTTATTAATGATTAAAAACTCAAACGATTAAATGTTAAAAAAAAAATCGACTTTATACTGAATATAAAATTGTCAATTCTTTTTTTTTTCCCATTATGGCTTTTGTCCTTTAAAAATGAAGAAATTACAAAAATTTGATTTTGATTTAAACATGATTTGAACAAACTCAACACCGACTGCTAAATGTGTATATACAAGAAAATCGACTTTATACCTGAATATAAGATTGTCGAATTCTTCCAAATGCACTGCAGTTATGGCTTTATGTCAACTTCGATAAGATGAAGAAGGCTAATTAACTTAAATATTTGATGTTAATGATTTGAAGCAACTCAATACCGACTGCTAAATGTGTATATACAAGAAAATCGACTTTATACCTGAATATAAGATTGTCGAATTCTTCCAAATGCACTGCCGTTATGGCTTTTATGTCAACTTCGATAAGATGAAGAAGGCTAATTATTTTAAATATTTGATGTTAATGATTTGAAGCAACTCAATATCGACTGCTAAATGTGTAAATACAAGGAAATCGACTTTATACCTGAATATAATATTGCCGAATTCTTTCAAATGCACTGCCGTTATGGCTTTATGTCAACTTCGATAAGATGAAGAAGGCTAATTAACTTAAATATTTGATGTTAATGATTTGAAGCTAAATGTGTATATACAAGGAAATCGACTTTATACCTGAATATAAGATTGTCGAATTCTTTCAAATGCACTGCCGTTATGGCTTTATGTCAACTTCGATAAGATGAAGAAGGCTAATTAACTTAAATATTTGATGTTAATGATTTGAAGCAACTCAATACCGACTGCTAAATGTGTATATACAAGAAAATCGACTTTATACCTGAATATAAGATTGTCGAATTCTTCCAAATGCACTGCCGTTATGGCTTTATGTCAACTTCGATAAGATGAAGAAGGCTAATTAACTTAAATATTTGATGTTAATGATTTAAAGCAACTCAATATCGACGGCTAAATGTGTATATACAAGAAAATCGACTTTATATCTGAATATAAGATTGTCGAATTCTTCCAAATGCACTGCCGTTATGGCTTTATGTCAACTTCGATAAGATGAAGAAGGCTAATTAACTTAAATATTTGATGTTAATGATTTAAAGCAACTCAATATCGACTGCTAAATGTGTATATACAAGAAAATCGACTTTATACCTGAATATAAGATTGTCGAATTCTTCCAAATGCACTGCCGTTATGGCTTTATGTCAACTTCGATAAGATGAAGAAGGCTAATTAACTTTAAATATTTGATGTTAATGATTTGAAGCAACTCAATACCGACTGTTAAATGTGTATATACAAGAAAATCGACTTTATACCTGAATAAAAGATAGTCGAATTCTTCCAAATGCACTGCCGTTATGGCTTTATGTCAACTTCGATAAGATGAAGAAGGCTAATTAACTTAAATATTTGATGTTAATGATTTGAAGCAACTCAATATCGACTGCTAAATGTGTATATACAAGAAAATCGACTTTATACCTGAATATAAGATTGTCGAATTCTTCCAAATGCACTGCCGTTATGGCTTTATGTCAACTTCGATAAGATGAAGAAGGCTAATTAACTTAAATATTTGATGTTAATGATTTAAAGCAACTCAATAAAGACTGCTAAATGTGTATATACAAGAAAATCGACTTTATACCTGAATATAAGATTGTCGAATTCTTTCAAATGCACTGCCGTTATGGCTTTATGTCAACTTCGATAAGATGAAGAAGGCTAATTAACTTAAATATTTGATGTTAATGATTTGAAGCAACTCAATATCGACTGTTAAATGTGTATATACAAGAAAATCGACTTTATATCTGAATATAAGATTGTCGAATTCTTCCAAATGCACTGCCGTTATGGCTTTATGTCAACTTCGATAAGATGAAGAAGGCTAATTAAATATTTGATGTTAATGATTTGAACCAACTCAATACCGACTGTTAAATGTGTATATACAAGAAAATCGACTTTATATCTGAATATAAGATTGTCGAATTCTTCCAAATGCACTGCCGTTATGGCTTTATGTCAACTTCGATAAGATGAAGAAGGCTAATTAACTTAAATATTTGATGTTAATGATTTGAAGCAACTCAATACCGACTGTTAAATGTGTATATACAAGAAAATCGACTTTATATCTGAATATAAGATTGTCGAATTCTTCCAAATGCACTGCCGTTATGGCTTTATGTCAACTTCGATAAGATGAAGAAGGCTAATTAACTTAAATATTTGATGTTAATGATTTGAAGCAACTCAATACCGACTGCTAAATGTGTATATACAAGAAAATCGACTTTATACCTGAATATAAGATTGTCGAATTCTTCCAAATGCACTGCCGTTATGGCTTTATGTCAACTTCGATAAGATGAAGAAGGCTAATTATTTTAAATATTTGATGTTAATGATTTGAAGCAACTCAATACCGACTGTTAAATGTGTATATACAAGAAAATCGACTTTATACCTGAATATAAGATTGTCGAATTCTTCCAAATGCACTGCCGTTATGGCTTTATGTCAACTTCGATAAGATGAAGAAGGCTAATTAACTTAAATATTTGATGTTAATGATTTGAAGCAACTCAATATCGACTGCTAAATGTGTATATACAAGAAAATCGACTTTATACCTGAATATAAGATTGTCGAATTCTTCCAAATGCACTGCCGTTATGGCTTTATGTCAACTTCGATAAGATGAAGAAGGCTAATTAACTTAAATATTTGATGTTAATGATTTGAAGCAACTCAATACCGACTGCTAAATGTGTATATACAAGAAAATCGACTTTATACCTGAATATAAGATTGTCGAATTCTTCCAAATGCACTGCCGTTATGGCTTTATGTCAACTTCGATAAGATGAAGAAGGCTAATTAACTTAATAATATTTGATGTTAATGATTTGAAGCAACTCAATACCGACTGTTAAATGTGTATATACAAGAAAATCGACTTTATACCTGAATATAAGATTGTCGAATTCTTCCAAATGCACTGCCGTTATGGCTTTATGTCAACTTCGATAAGATGAAGAAGGCTAATTAACTTAAATATTTGATGTTAATGATTTGAAGCAACTCAATACCGACTGTTAAATGTGTATATACAAGAAAATCGACTTTATATCTGAATATAAGATTGTCGAATTCTTCCAAATGCACTGCCGTTATGGCTTTATGTCAACTTCGATAAGATGAAGAAGGCTAATTAACTTAAATATTTGATGTTAATGATTTGAAGCAACTCAATACCGACTGCTAAATGTGTATATACAAGAAAATCGACTTTATACCTGAATATAAGATTGTCGAATTCTTCCAAATGCACTGCCGTTATGGCTTTATGTCAACTTCGATAAGATGAAGAAGGCTAATTATTTTAAATATTTGATGTTAATGATTTGAAGCAACTCAATACCGACTGTTAAATGTGTATATACAAGAAAATCGACTTTATACCTGAATATAAGATTGTCGAATTCTTCCAAATGCACTGCCGTTATGGCTTTATGTCAACTTCGATAAGATGAAGAAGGCTAATTAACTTAAATATTTGATGTTAATGATTTGAAGCAACTCAATACCGACTGCTAAATGTGTATATACAAGAAAATCGACTTTATACCTGAATATAAGATTGAATTCTTCCAAATGCACTGCCGTTATGGCTTTATGTCAACTTCGATAAGATGAAGAAGGCTAATTAACTTAAATATTTGATGTTAATGATTTGAAGCAACTCAATACCGACTGCTAAATGTGTATATACAAGAAAATCGACTTTATACCTGAATATAAGATTGTCGAATTCTTCCAAATGCACTGCCGTTATGGCTTTATGTCAACTTCGATAAGATGAAGAAGGCTAATAACTTAAATATTTGATGTTAATGATTTGAAGCAACTCAATACCGACTGTTAAATGTGTATATACAAGAAAATCGACTTTATACCTGAATATAAGATTGTCGAATTCTTCCAAATGCACTGCCGTTATGGCTTTATGTCAACTTCGATAAGATGAAGAAGGCTAATTAACTTAAATATTTGATGTTAATGATTTGAAGCAACTCAATACCGACTGCTAAATGTGTATATACAAGAAAATCGACTTTATACCTGAATATAAGATTGTCGAATTCTTCCAAATGCACTGCCGTTATGGCTTTATGTCAACTTCGATAAGATGAAGAAGGCTAATTAACTTAAATATTTGATGTTAATGATTTGAAGCAACTCAATACCGACTGCTAAATGTGTATATACAAGAAAATCGACTTTATACCTGAATATAAGATTGTCGAATTCTTCCAAATGCACTGCCGTTATGGCTTTATGTCAACTTCGATAAGATGAAGAAGGCTAATTAACTTAAATATTTGATGTTAATGATTTGAAGCAACTCAATACCGACTGCTAAATGTGTATATACAAGAAAATCGACTTTATACCTGAATATAAGATTGTCGAATTCTTCCAAATGCACTGCCGTTATGGCTTTATGTCAACTTCGATAAGATGAAGAAGGCTAATTAACTTAAATATTTGATGTTAATGATTTGAAGCAACTCAATACCGACTGCTAAATGTGTATATACAAGAAAATCGACTTTATACCTGAATATAAGATTGTCGAATTCTTCCAAATGCACTGCCGTTATGGCTTTATGTCAACTTCGATAAGATGAAGAAGGCTAATTAACTTAAATATTTGATGTTAATGATTTGAAGCAACTCAATACCGACTGCTAAATGTGTATATACAAGAAAATCGACTTTATACCTGAATATAAGATTGTCGAATTCTTCCAAATGCACTGCCGTTATGGCTTTATGTCAACTTCGATAAGATGAAGAAGGCTAATTAACTTAAATATTTGATGTTAATGATTTGAAGCAACTCAATACCGACTGTTAAATGTGTATATACAAAAAAATAGACTTTATACCTGAATAAAAGATAGTCGAATTCTTCCAAATGCACTGCCGTTATGGCTTTATGTCAACTTCGATAAGATGAAGAAGGCTAATTAACTTAAATATTTGATGTTAATGATTTGAAGCAACTCAATACCGACTGCTAAATGTGTATATACAAGAAAATCGACTTTATACCTGAATATAAGATTGTCGAATTCTTCCAAATGCACTGCCGTTATGGCTTTATGTCAACTTCGATAAGATGAAGAAGGCTAATTAACTTAAATATTTGATGTTAATGATTTGAAGCAACTCAATACCGACTGCTAAATGTGTATATACAAGAAAATCGACTTTATACCTGAATATAAGATTGTCGAATTCTTCCAAATGCACTGCCGTTATGGCTTTATGTCAACTTCGATAAGATGAAGAAGGCTAATTAACTTAAATATTTGATGTTAATGATTTGAAGCAACTCAATACCGACTGCTAAATGTGTATATACAAGAAAATCGACTTTATACCTGAATATAAGATTGTCGAATTCTTCCAAATGCACTGCCGTTATGGCTTTATGTCAACTTCGATAAGATGAAGAAGGCTAATTAACTTAAATATTTGATGTTAATGATTTGAAGCAACTCAATACCGACTGCTAAATGTGTATATACAAGAAAATCGACTTTATACCTGAATATAAGATTGTCGAATTCTTCCAAATGCACTGCCGTTATGGCTTTATGTCAACTTCGATAAGATGAAGAAGGCTAATTATTTTAAATATTTGATGTTAATGATTTGAAGCAACTCAATACCGACTGTTAAATGTGTATATACAAGAAAATCGACTTTATACCTGAATATAAGATTGTCGAATTCTTCCAAATGCACTGCCGTTATGGCTTTATGTCAACTTCGATAAGATGAAGAAGGCTAATTAACTTAAATATTTGATGTTAATGATTTGAAGCAACTCAATACCGACTGCTAAATGTGTATATACAAGAAAATCGACTTTATACCTGAATATAAGATTGTCGAATTCTTCCAAATGCACTGCCGTTATGGCTTTATGTCAACTTCGATAAGATGAAGAAGGCTAATTAACTTAAATATTTGATGTTAATGATTTGAAGCAACTCAATACCGACTGCTAAATGTGTAGACACAAGAAAATCGACTTTATACCTGAATATAAGATTGTCGAATTCTTCCAAATGCACTGCCGTTATGGCTTTATGTCAACTTCGATAAGATGAAGAAGGCTAATTAACTTAAATATTTGATGTTAATGATTTGAAGCAACTCAATACCGACTGCTAAATGTGTCAATATATACAAGAAAATCGACTTTTTCCTGAAAATAAGATTGTCGAACTCTTCCAAATGCACTGCCGTTATGGCTTTATGTCAACTTCGATAAGATGAAGAAGGCTAATTAACTTAAATATTTGATGTTAATGATTTGAAGCAACTCAATACCGACTGTTAAATGTGTATATACAAGAAAATCGACTTTATACCTGAATATAAGATTGTCGAATTCTTCCAAATGCACTGCCGTTATGGCTTTATGTCAACTTCGATAAGATGAAGAAGGCTAATTAACTTAAATATTTGATGTTAATGATTTGAAGCAACTCAATACCGACTGCTAAATGTGTATATACAAGAAAATCGACTTTATACCTGAATATAAGATTGTCGAATTCTTCCAAATGCACTGCCGTTATGGCTTTATGTCAACTTCGATAAGATGAAGAAGGCTAATTAACTTAAATATTTGATGTTAATGATTTGAAGCAACTCAATACCGACTGTTAAATGTGTATATACAAGAAAATCGACTTTATAACTGATTATAAGATTGTCGAATTCTTCCAAATGCACTGCCGTTATGGCTTTATGTCAACTTCGATAAGATGAAGAAGGCTAATTAACTTAAATATTTGATGTTAATGATTTGAAGCAACTCAATACCGCTGCTAAATGTGTATATACAAGAAAATCGACTTTATACCTGAATATAAGATTGTCGAATTCTTCCAAATGCACTGCCGTTATGGCTTTATGTCAACTTCGATAAGATGAAGAAGGCTAATTAACTTAAATATTTGATGTTAATGATTTGAAGCAACTCAATACCGACTGTTAAATGTGTATATACAAGAAAATCGACTTTATACCTGAATATAAGATTGTCGAATTCTTCCAAATGCACTGCCGTTATGGCTTTATGTCAACTTCGATAAGATGAAGAAGGCTAATTAAATATTTTAAATATTTGATGTTAATGATTTGAAGCAACTCAATTCTGACTGCTAAATGTGTATATACAAGAAAATCGACTTTATACCTGAATATAAGATTGTCGAATTCTTCCACATGCACTGCCGTTATGGCTTTTTGTCAACTTCGGTAAGATGAAGAAGGCTAATTAACTTAAATATTTGATGTTAATGATTTGAAGCAACTCAATACCGACTGTTAAATGTGTATATACAAGAAAATCGATTTTATGCCTGAATATAAGATTGTCGAATTCTTCCAAATGCACTGCCGTTATGGCTTTATGTCAACTTCGATAAGATGAAGAAGGCTAATTTACTTAAATATTTGATGCTAGTGATTTGAAGCAACTCAATACCGACTGCTAAATGTGTATATACAAGAAAATTGACTTTATACCTGAACATAAGATTGTCGAATTCTTCCAAATGCACTGCCGTTATGGCTTTATGTCAACTTCGATAACATGAAGAAGGCTAATTAACTTAAATATTTGATGTTAATGATTTGAACAAACTCAACACCGACTGCTAAATGTGTATATACAAGAAAATCGACTTTATACCCGAATATAAGATTGTCGAATTCTTCCAAATGCACTGCCGTTATGGCTTTATGTCAACTTCGATAAGATGAAGAAGGCTAATTTACTTAAATATTTGATGTTAATGATTGAAAGCAACTCAATTCTGACTGCTAAATGTGTATATACAAGAAAATCGACTTTATACCTGAATATAAGATTGTCGAATTCTTCCACATGCACTGCCGTTATGGCTTTATGTCAACTTCGATAAGATGAAGAAGACTAATTATTTTAAATATTTGATGTTAATGATTTGAAGCAACTCAATACCGACTGTTAAATGTGTATATACAAGAAAATCGACTTTATGCCTGAATATAAGATTGTCGAATTCTTCCAAATGCACTGCCGTTATGGCTTTATGTCAACTTCGATAAGATGAAGAAGCCTAATTTACTTAAATATTTGATGCTAGTGATTTGAAGCAACTCAGCACCGACTGCTAAATGTGTATATACAAGAAAATTGACTTTATACCTGAACATAAGATTGTCGAATTCTTCCAAATGCACTGCCGTTATGGCTTTATGTCAACTTCGATAACATGAAGAAGGCTAATGAACTTAAATATTTGATGTTAATGATTTGAAGCAACTCAGCACCGACTGCTAAATGTGTATATACAAGAAAATCGACTTTATACCCGAATATAAGATTGTCGAATTCTTCCAAATGCACTGCCGTTATGGCTTTATGTCAACTTCGATAAGATGAAGAAGGCTAATTATTTTAAATATTTGATGTTAATGATTTGAAGCAACTCAATACCGACTGTTAAATGTGTATATACAAGAAAATCGACTTTATATCTGAATATAAGATTGTCGAGTTCTTCCAAATGCACTGCCGTTATGGCTTTATGTCAACTTCGATAAGATGAAGAAGGCTAATTAACTTAAATATTTGATGTTAATGATTTAAAGCAACTCAATATCGACTGCTAAATGTGTATATACAAGAAAATCGACTTTATACCTGAATATAAGATTGTCGAATTCTTCCAAATGCACTGCCGTTATGGCTTTATGTCAACTTCGATAAGATGAAGAAGGCTAATTAACTTAAATATTTGACGTTAATGATTTGAAGCAACTCAGCACCGACTGCTAAATGTGTATATACAAGAAAATCGACTTTATACCTGAATATAAGATTGTCGAATTCTTCCAAATGCACTGCCGTTATGGCTTTATGTCAACTTCGATAAGATGAAGAAGGCTAATTAACTTAAATATTTGATGTTAATGATTTGAAGCAACTCAATACCGACTGTTAAAATGTGTATATACAAGAAAATCGACTTTATACCTGAATATAAGATTGTCGAATTCTTCCAAATGCACTGCCGTTATGGCTTTATGTCAACTTCGATAAGATGAAGAAGGCTAATTAACTTAAATATTTGATGTTAATGATTTAAAGCAACTCAATACCGACTGCTAAATGTGTATATACAAGAAAATCGACTTTATACCTGAATATAAGATTGTCGAATTCTTCCAAATGCACTGCCGTTATGGCTTTATGTCAACTTCGATAAGATGAAGAAGGCTAATTAACTTAAATATTTGATGTTAATGATTTGAAGCAACTCAATACCGACTGCTAAATGTGTATATACAAGAAAATCGACTTTATACCTGAATATAAGATTGTCGAATTCTTCCAAATGCACTGCCGTTATGGCTTTATGTCAACTTCGATAAGATGAAGAAGGCTAATTAACTTAAATATTTGATGTTAATGATTTGAAGCAACTCAACACCGACTGTTAAATGTGTATATACAAGAAAATCGACTTTATACCTGAATATAAGATTGTCGAATTCTTCCAAATGCACTGCCGTTATGGCTTTATGTCAACTTCGATAAGATGAAGAAGGCTAATTAACTTAAATATTTGATGTTAATGATTTGAAGCAACTCAACACCGACTGTTAAATGTGTATATACAAGAAAATCGACTTTATACCTGAATATAAGATTGTCGAATTCTTCCAAATGCACTGCCGTTATGGCTTTATGTCAACTTCGATAAGATGAAGAAGGCTAATTAACTTAAATATTTGATGTTAATGATTTGAAGCAACTCAATACCGACTGCTAAATGTGTATATACAAGAAAATCGACTTTATACCTGAATATAAGATTGTCGAATTCTTCCAAATGCACTGCCGTTATGGCTTTATGTCAACTTCGATAAGATGAAGAAGGCTAATTAACTTAAATATTTGATGTTAATGATTTGAAGCAACTCAACACCGACTGCTAAATGTGTATATACAAGAAAATCGACTTTATACCTGAATATAAGATTGTCGAATTCTTCCAAATGCACTGCCGTTATGGCTTTATGTCAACTTCGATAAGATGAAGAAGGCTAATTGACTTAAATATTTGATGTTAATGATTTGAAGCAACTCAATACCGACTGCTAAATGTGTATATACAAGAAAATCGACTTTATACCTGAATATAAGATTGTCGAATTCTTCCAAATGCACTGCCGTTATGGCTTTATGTCAACTTCGATAAGATGAAGAAGGCTAATTAACTTAAATATTTGATGTTAATGATTTGAAGCAACTCAATACCGACTGCTAAATGTGTATATACAAGAAAATCGACTTTATACCTGAATATAAGATTGTCGAATTCTTCCAAATGCACTGCCGTTATGGCTTTATGTCAACTTCGATAAGATGAAGAAGGCTAATTAACTTAAATATTTGATGTTAATGATTTGAAGCAACTCAATACCGACTGCTAAATGTGTATATACAAGAAAATCGACTTTATACCTGAATATAAGATTGTCGAATTCTTCCAAATGCACTGCCGTTATGGCTTTATGTCAACTTCGATAAGATGAAGAAGGCTAATTAACTTAAATATTTGATGTTAATGATTTGAAGCAACTCAATACCGACTGCTAAATGTGTATATACAAGAAAATCGACTTTATACCTGAATATAAGATTGTCGAATTCTTCCAAATGCACTGCCGTTATGGCTTTATGTCAACTTCGATAAGATGAAGAAGGCTAATTAACTTAAATATTTGATGTTAATGATTTGAAGCAACTCAATACCGACTGCTAAATGTGTATATACAAGAAAATCGACTTTATACCTGAATATAAGATTGTCGAATTCTTCCAAATGCACTGCCGTTATGGCTTTATGTCAACTTCGATAAGATGAAGAAGGCTAATTAACTTAAATATTTGATGTTAATGATTTGAAGCAACTCAATATCGACTGCTAAATGTGTATATACAAGAAAATCGACTTTATACCTGAATATAAGATTGTCGAATTCTTCCAAATGCACTGCCGTTATGGCTTTATGTCAACTTCGATAAGATGAAGAAGGCTAATTAACTTAAATATTTGATGTTAATGATTTGAAGCAACTCAATACCGACTGCTAAATGTGTGTATATAAGTAAATCGACTTTATACCTGAATATAAGATTGTCTAGTTCTTCCAAATGCAATGCCGTAATGGCTTTATGTCAACTTCAGCAAGATGAAGAAGGCTAATTAACTCAAATATTTGATATTAATGATTTGAAGCAACTCAGCACCGACTGCTAAATGTGTATATACAAGAAAATCGACTTTATACCTGAATATAAGATTGTCGAATTCTTCCAAATGCACTGCCGTTATGGCTTTATGTCAACTTCGATAAGATGAAGAAGGCTAATTAACTTAAATATTTGATGTTAATGATTTGAAGCAACTCAATACCGACTGCTAAATGTGTATATACAAGAAAATCGACTTTATACCTGAATATAAGATTGTCGAATTCTTCCAAATGCACTGCCGTTATGGCTTTATGTCAACTTCGATAAGATGAAGAAGGCTAATTAACTTAAATATTTGATGTTAATGATTTGAAGCAACTCAATACCGACTGCTAAATGTGTATATACAAGAAAATCGACTTTATACCTGAATATAAGATTGTCGAATTCTTCCAAATGCACTGCCGTTATGGCTTTATGTCAACTTCGATAAGATGAAGAAGACTAATTATTTTAAATATTTGATGTTAATGATTTGAAGCAACTCAATACCGACTGTTAAATGTGTATATACAAGAAAATCGACTTTATACCTGAATATAAGATTGTCGAATTCTTCCAAATGCACTGCCGTTATGGCTTTATGTCAACTTCGATAAGATGAAGAAGGCTAATTAACTTAAATATTTGATGTTAATGATTTGAAGCAACTCAATACCGACCTGTTAAATGTGTATATACAAGAAAATCGACTTTATACCTGAATATAAGATTGTCGAATTCTTCCAAATGCACTGCCGTTATGGCTTTATGTCAACTTCGATAAGATGAAGAAGGCTAATTAACTTAAATATTTGATGTTAATGATTTGAAGCAACTCAATATCGACTGCTAAATGTGTATACAAGAAAATCGACTTAATACCTAAATATAAGATTGTCGAATTCTTTCAAATGCACTGCCGTTATGGCTTTATGTCAACTTCGATAAGATGAAGAAGGCTAATTAACTTAAATATTTGATGTTAATGATTTGAAGCAACTCAATACCGACTGTTAAATGTGTATATACAAGAAAATCGACTTTATACCTGAATATAAGATTGTCGAATTCTTCCAAATGCACTGCCGTTATGGCTTTATGTCAACTTCGATAAGATGAAGAAGACTAATTATTTTAAATATTTGATGTTAATGATTTGAAGCAACTCAATACCGACTGTTAAATGTGTATATACAAGAAAATCGACTTTATACCTGAATATAAGATTGTCGAATTCTTCCAAATGCACTGCCGTTATGGCTTTATGTCAACTTCGATAAGATGAAGAAGGCTAATTAACTTAAATATTTGATGTTAATGATTTGAAGCAACTCAATACCGACTGCTAAATGTGTATATACAAGAAAATCGACTTTATACCTGAATATAAGATTGTCGAATTCTTCCAAATGCACTGCCGTTATGGCTTTATGTCAACTTCGATAAGATGAAGAAGGCTAATTAACTTAAATATTTGATGTTAATGATTTGAAGCAACTCAATACCGACTGCTAAATGTGTATATACAAGAAAATCGACTTTATACCTGAATATAAGATTGTCGAATTCTTCCAAAATGCACTGCCGTTATGGCTTTATGTCAACTTCGATAAGATGAAGAAGGCTAATTAACTTAAATATTTGATGTTAATGATTTGAAGCAACTCAATACCGACTGCTAAATGTGTATATACAAGAAAATCGACTTTATACCTGAATATAAGATTGTCGAATTCTTCCAAATGCACTGCCGTTATGGCTTTATGTCAACTTCGATAAGATGAAGAAGGCTAATTAACTTAAATATTTGATGTTAATGATTTGAAGCAACTCAGCACCGACTGCTAAATGTGTATATACAAGAAAATCGACTTTATACCTGAATATAAGATTGACGAATTCTTCCAAATGCACTGCCGTTATGGCTTTATGTCAACTTCGATAAGATGAAGAAGGCTAATTGACTTAAATATTTGATGTTAATGATTTGAAGCAACTCAACACCGACTGCTAAATGTGTATATACAAGAAAATCGACTTTATACCTGAATATAAGATTGTCGAATTCTTCCAAATGCACTGCCGTTATGGCTTTATGTCAACTTCGATAAGATGAAGAAGGCTAATTAACTTAAATATTTGATGTTAATGATTTGAAGCAACTCAATACCGACTGCTAAATGTGTATATACAAGAAAATCGACTTTATACCTGAATATAAGATTGTCGAATTCTTCCAAATGCACTGCCGTTATGGCTTTATGTCAACTTCGATAAGATGAAGAAGGCTAATTAACTTAAATATTTGATGTTAATGATTTGAAGCAACTCAGCACCGACTGCTAAATGTGTATATACAAGAAAATCGACTTTATACCTGAATATAAGATTGTCGAATTCTTCCAAATGCACTGCCGTTATGGCTTTATGTCAACTTCGATAAGATGAAGAAGGCTAATTAACTTAAATATTTGATGTTAATGATTTGAAGCAACTCAGCACCGACTGCTAAATGTGTATATACAAGAAAATCGACTTTATACCTGAATATAAGATTGTCGAATTCTTCCAAATGCACTGCCGTTATGGCTTTATGTCAACTTCGATAAGATGAAGAAGGCTAATTAACTTAAATATTTGATGTTAATGATTTGAAGCAACTCAATTCCGACTGCTAAATGTGTATATACAAGAAAATCGACTTTATACCTGAATATAAGATTGTCGAATTCTTCCAAATGCACTGCCGTTATGGCTTTATGTCAACTTCGATAAGATGAAGAAGGCTAATTAACTTAAATATTTGATGTTAATGATTTGAAGCAACTCAATACCGACTGCTAAATGTGTATATACAAGAAAATCGACTTTATACCTGAATATAAGATTGTCGAATTCTTCCAAATGCACTGCCGTTATGGCTTTATGTCAACTTCGATAAGATGAAGAAGGCTAATTAAAACTTAAATATTTGATGTTAATGATTTGAAGCAACTCAATACCGACTGCTAAATGTGTATATACAAGAAAATCGACTTTATACCTGAATATAAGATTGTCGAATTCTTCCAAATGCACTGCCGTTATGGCTTTATGTCAACTTCGATAAGATGAAGAAGGCTAATTGACTTAAGTATTTGATGTTAATGATTTGAAGCAACTCAATACCGACTGCTAAATGTGTATATACAAGAAAATCGACTTTATACCTGAATATAAGATTGTCGAATTCTTCCAAATGCACTGCCGTTATGGCTTTATGTCAACTTCGATAAGATGAAGAAGGCTAATTAACTTAAATATTTGACGTTAATGATTTGAAGCAACTCAATACCGACTGCTAAATGTGTATATACAAGAAAATCGACTTTATACCTGAATATAAGATTGTCGAATTCT
>NW_026091484.1:0-9468 GCF_024586455.1 Bactrocera neohumeralis
GACATTTACTTTTTTGAAGATAATTTCATTTAAATGTTGACCGCGGCTGCGTCTTGGGTGGTCCATTCGGAAAGTCCAATTTTGGGCAACTTTTTCGAGCATTTCGGCCGGAATAGCCCGAATTTCTTCGGAAATGTTGTCTTCCAAATTTTGTTAGATGAGGCTCATTTCTGTAGACTTTAGACTTGACGTAGCCCACAAAAAATAGTCATTTGGCGTTAAATCAACCATGATCTACGGTGGCCAACTGCCCATGCATCCCGAAAAATGCACTGTTTGGTGTGGTTTGTACGCTGGTGGAATCATTGGACCGTATTTTTTCAAAGATGCTGTTGGACGCAACGTTACGGTGAATGGCGATCGCTATCGTTCGATGCTAACAAACTTTTTGTTGCCAAAAATGGAAGAACTGAACTTGGTTGACATGTGGTTTCAACAAGATGGCGCTACATGCCACACAGCTCGCGATTCTATGGCCATTTTGAGGGAAAACTTCGGAGAACAATTCATCTCAAGAAATGGACCCGTAAGTTGCCACCAAGATCATGCGATTTAACGCCTTTGGACTATTTTTTGTGGAACTACGTCAAGTCTAAAGTCTACAGAAATAAGCCAGCAACTATTCCAGCTTTGGAAGACAACATTTTCCGAAGAAATTCAGACTGTCCAGTAAAGCTCGGGGATTGCCCAAAATTGGACTTTCGAATGGACCACCTAAAGACGCAGCCGCAGTCAACATTTAAATGAAATTATCTTCAAAGTAAATGTCAACGAACCAATCTAACGTTCAAATAAGAACCGATGAAGTTTTGTATTTATGCGTTTTTTTTTAAAAAAGTTATCAAGCTCTTAAAAATCACCCGATATTATTTAGATCACATCATATTATTTACATCTTACGATTCAGTTTTAATTTCAGCTTTCCGTTCCCAGAATAACTTTTGACAGCGCAAACCTCAAAGACTTGAAAATTGTATACATATCTTGTTTAGTTCTACTTCGGTTTGTCCGTTCCCAAAAAAAGTATTAGGACTGAGTCAATTTAGGAAAAAAAAATTTATTGAACCAATCGTTACAATTCTTTGAAAACTTTCAAATTACGCTCCTTCTGCGTCGATGCAGCGTCGACCATCCAAGCATTGAAGGCGTCACGGAAGGCATTATCGCAGCATAAGCAAAAATCGACGACGAATCCAAGAAAACCAGATATGAAAAATTAACTAAACTTCCAAAATGGCCGCCTTGTCAGCATAAGTGGGCTGTTAGTGACAACATAACGCAACAAAACAATTGAAAATTGTATGCACGTAGCCCGCGAAAATTAGAAATTAGTGATAGTTTTGTACAAAACTAGTTTCACAGAGCTTTCGACAAAATTGGAGCCCATATTATTATTCGACAACTTAGAAAATGGAAAATAGGCCAGAATATGAAACGTTTTATTACTAACTTCCTCACAAACAGAAAACTCAAAGTCAACGTAAATGGTTTTCTTTCTTCAACACTCCCGCTTTCTAATGGTACGCCGCAAGGCTCTCCTCTTTCAGCCCTCCTTTTTATGATTACGAGGGTGTACACCCACTACTTACTTTTTCTAATAATTCACGCACTACCACTTTATTAAAAACAAAATCCAAGTGGCATTTATATTTAAAATGATTTTAATAGATCAAGTAGTTTTTACCACAAAATTTGTAAGGAAGAATATAAAAGTACTACATATAAATAAATGCAGGACGGTGTCCAGATGACGCAACGAAAGATGGGGTTGATTCGATGTAGTGGTCTTGATGTAGCGCTCTGGATTACTAACGCACTCAGGATCGGTGAATTATATATGTATCGGCGTAGAGATGTTAACGCGGCGCAGTGTGTACATATGAATTTCTTGTAGATGAATTTTAATGCGTGAATGCTGATGTGCGGCTTGTGAAGATCGAATGTTACCGTGCGAGAGTGTAGAACGAATTGAGTCTGCTTTCTCCTTGTCCATCCTTTTTGATGAGTGGGTGTAAAGGTATGGTGAGATGTGTTGGGGTCATCAGCTGTGGTGAATTGAGCTGTCACATTAGGATGCGCTAGTTTTACCGAGTAGAGGGGGTGGATGCTTAACTCATTTAAACAGCTTTCGATGATATTAGTAGGATGATAAAAAATTACATAGGAGTTGAGCACCAGATCTATGCTGACGATGTCCTAATCTACACAAAAGTCTCTGACGTTAATTTAGCTCAATCCTTATTTACTAATATACTCGCCAGAATTGAGACTTGGTCACTGGAGTCTGGTGCTTCACTTTCCTTAGACAAAAAACATATCCTTCATGTACATATGTAGGAAGCAAAATTGCAACGGTATTTCACTAACCCACAACCAAACTAACATCGAATGTAAAACACAGCTGAAAATACCAGGATTAATTTTTGACTCTAATTATAATTTTAATGCTCACTGTAAATATGTCAGAAACTCGTTAATGTCACGATTAAATATTGTTAAATATCTCTCGTCTAAGCATTCATTTATTCATCCGAACACAGTAGTCAATGTTGTCAGAGCTTTGCTAACTTCAAAAATAGATTATGGGCTCCCCATCTATGGCAATTGCTCCAAAAGCAGTATCAACCTTTTAAATGCAGCTTACCATTGCGCAATACGGCGAAGTCTCCAGGCCTTTCCAACCTCGCCAATAAAAACGATAATGGCTGAATCTGGTTTACCAACTATTCAAAATAAAATTATAGATTCTTCGCTTCAAATTCTTGCGAAAACGGCTGAGAACACCAACCCATTACTAAATACAACTATCACCTATGCCACGAAAAAAAGAAAAATTCCAAGAATACAATCGGCTATTTCGAGATGCTTAAGTTTCGCTGCAGAAAATAATATTTTACGTAACGCAACACGCAAATTCACCACTCGACATCCTCCCTGTCTGATCAATGATAAAATACTACAGAATAAGCTTATGTTTTTGTCCAAGCAAAACACACCAAACGAAGTCTTTCAACAAACCTTTGCTGAACTGGAATCTAATTACATAAATAATGGCTGGAAGTTATTGTTTACGGATGGCTCCAAGTCCATCGAGTCCACTTCGTTAGCAGTTGTCACTGCCACAGGAGAAATTATTTGCAATTGGCTTCTTCCCTCAACGAGCTCTGTATTTACCGCTGAAGGATCTGCTATCCTTCATGCAGTTAATTACGCAAAAAAGACTAAAGGAAAGTTCCTCATCTGTACAGACAGCAAATCGTGTATGTCTGCAATAACGTCTCCTTCCAATCGCAATCCCATAATAGAAGTTATCAGGGACGCGGTGATTGGTGCCCTTCAGAAAATCCAAGTAATGTGGATCCCTGGCTGGTATTACAGGCAACCACTTTGCAGACCTCGCTGCGAAAAATGTAGCCAGGACTCCTGCCTTAACATACTACGTCTCATCCAAGCAAGACATTCTTAACCTTATTAAGCACAAAAGGCATCAAAAAACGCAAGCGAATGGAAAACATTTAAACATCACTACGCGGTCATAAACCCAGCCAGAAATCGTATAATCTACTCGTCGACAGTTCCAACTAGCGCAATGAAAACATATACTCGATTAAGGATTGGACACACTATCATAACACACGCCCACTTACTATCGGGTAAAATCCCATCCATTTGCCCCCTTTGCGATGACACCGCTTCTATCAAACACTTACTCACACTCTGTCCGATGCTTCACCCAACAGCCCACAACTCTGGCAACATTGATCTCATAAACCTACTAAGTGAACCTTCAGAAAAAAACGTGATGATTGTATATAGATTCTTAAAAACCAACGATTTGTTAAAATATATTTAAGCAACTTACATCTTTACTAACCCTTAGCAAGTAGAATTTTTCACCTAGTTATAATTACAAGACGGCTGAAGGTCTCGTAGCCAGTGCTGCGTTTATGTATTTACATAATAAAACTCTTTTTGTTATATGAATTATTATAAATAAATAAATAAAAACTAGTTTAAATCTGAATGAATAAATCTATGTAAATGAAAACTAATGTCAATTTTAATAACTGAATTGATATCTTCCTTTTTTTTCATTTAAAAATTTTCAGCTGTTTGGTTTTCTTTCATATAGTGCAGGTGCATCATGTATAACGCCAAAATACCTGCGGCGTTTACGGTCTTTTAACGCCTGATGACTGTAGCTGTGAATCCGGATTATGAGTAGGGTTACCCCTTTAGGTTTTTTGCAGAACCCTGAGCTAGTGGATGCGGCATACTGACACCTAAGTATAATGGGGTGACACTTATCAGAAATGACTGACAAGCTAATGTAGAACCGCCCCATCCCGTTCAAACCTTGGCAGATCTCAGACTCCGTTCCCTCCCTGCCGTCATTAAGTTGGCGTTTTAGGTTTCGACTCCGAACGTATAGCCTCATAAGGGCGAGCGTCAATCCCCGCCTTGGTCTCGCTACTGAGACAACCTTTGTAATATTAAATCGATTACCCTTCCGGGGTAATATTGGTATGGACACTAACAAGAATAAGAGAAACGTTGGTGGAAGGGTGACGAAGGAAGGTGAAGGGATGTTGAAGCTGATCTGTTCCGAGTGAGAGTGCTAGTCCTGAGGCGACGAAACCGTCGTTAACGAAATGCGCCAATACCGATACCCAAATAGGAGTCTCTACGAGTAATAGGATGGGGGAAGCCGGTGGAGACCCGCTCACGAACGGCGTGGGTACAGCCTTAATACGAAATCCCTGCTAGACTCGTGACAGGGGGCAGAAGCAAGACAGCGATAGCTAGCGATGCTAAGTTTGACTTCTTGTTGAGCAAGACAGGAATTGACTCCACCGAAACTCAGCTTAATGTATAACATGTTCGTCGATTAAATATCTGCAAGTGGCCAGATGCATGTAAATTCCTTACTTTGCGTAGTCTAATTATAGGATGGTGCCCGTGCAGACTAGTTCCTCAGCTTCACAATTAGCAAGGGTATCATTATGCCATGGAACCCATTGCAGGTTTGTCGTGAAAAATTATGTTAGATTCATTAAGAAATCAAGGCAATATTTCACTATCTTTGATGAAACTGTGGTAAGCTTCAGAGGTTTCAGCTCTGCTTAGCTATCCGTATATGTAAATATATTTCCTGTGGTGAGAATACCATTTTTCAAAACAACAAGATTTTCTGTGGTTGCTATGATCTCCGCTTGGAAGACACTGCAGGGGTCTGGTAAACGAAAAGCAATTTTGTATCTAATTTTGCTGAAAAGACACCACCACCCACTCGATTATCGTATAGACGCCAATCCCGCGTCCCTGTCTACATTACTCCTTTCCCACTCTTCTTTGGAAGGGAAGAAAATATTGGAGAACGGATTTTGTCTCAATTACAAAGGAAATCCGTGGTAGTGGTTGGAAACGAGATCTTACAAAGTATTATAGAATGCTCCTTTTTGCAGTTGCTTACAAAATAAGTCTGTTGGCAGCAAATTTAAAATGACGTTTAGTGTCTGACTTAGCGTTGTTTTAAGAGTTACACTGATAAATATACTAGCTGCTGTTTGTATAACACAACATATGCCCCCTTCTTTTCTAGATCTAACAACAATTTATACAATTTCAAGATCCATAACATTCCTTCATTCTCGTAACGCTTTTAGATATTCCAAAGCAGAATTGAAATTTTCGTCATTAAGAGCATACTGTTTGACTATTACGCCTGCTTGACCTTTTGTTTTTTATCGGAAGTGATACAATTTTTGCGCATATGATAATTTTGGATGGTTTACGTACCCGGCTGTAAACATGTTCCGGGAGGACGGCCATTATTCATAACCGCTATGAAAAATTTCAGTGTCACATGCAGGCACCTTTAGATGGGTGCCTGAATTCACCTCTCGGCTTTGAAGTTGTGGCAGCTCTACTCTCGGTTGTGGAGTAGGTGCAATTGCTTTAATTAATTTCAATTGATCGGAGATCATAGCTTTTGTTTCTTCGTACTGGTCTAAGAAGTTTTCATATTTGGCGTATGCTGAGGATTTGAAATTTTCAGGTAAATCTAACCCGTCAGATTCTAAAATTGCGTCATACGCGGCTTGGAGACATGTCCAGAAATTGCCTAGATAGTCTTTTTTGATATCTAATATTTCTTAATTTTTTTCATGTTTTATTTTGACCGGATATATTTTTTTTGTTTTAAATTAATAAAATTTTTAATAATTAAACTTTCGCATTTACCTCTCCGCTAGTTTTTCGAAATTTTGTAATTCTTTTCGATAAGTTTTAAAATTTTAATTTAATTTTGTACCCTATGCGACGATCGAACAGGCGATGATCAAAAAACAGCGACTTGCAGACTTCGGGTGCAGACGAAAAAAAGAACTGCTGTGTAGAGATGATGACCCTTGTTGTTGGGTGGTACCAGAGTGGTGTGTGTTTGCGTGTGTGGATGTAGGGTGTTATCGAGTGTGGGTTGTATTGATGTGTGGGTTCTCTTGGTATGTGGATTCTGTATGTGTGGTGTATTGGAGTGTGGCAGTGATATAACTTCTTGTGCAGCTGTGTTGATGTAGTGGCTTTAGGGGGAGGCTTATCTTATTAGCCAACCCTTACACCCAAGGTATCGCGGATAATTATCCTGGATGCGGAAGGGCAGGGGTCTAGGTCGCAGCAGGCCAGATAACTCAGCTCAGTAGGACCTGCACTCCGAACCTGTCGACAGAGGGTCGAAAATTCGACAAGACAGCCCCAGGGGTAGCAGAGATTGAAAAATCTCTGAAGGTCGAAAAGTATACTCTAGTTGCCTTAGAAGGCGCTTTTAATAACATCTAGGCTGAGGCCATTTTGAGCGCGTTTTAAGTACTTGGATATATCTGAAATTCTCAAAGAATAAATTGAACAGATGCTCCCGGGCTGATCAATAATTTCAACGCTGGTAGCTTCAATGATGTGCTTATCTGTCTAAAGAGGTTCACCTCAAAGAGGTAACCATCCAAAATTATCATGTTAATCGACAAACAAGTGACAGAATTAATGAATTTACCAAAAATTAGGAAAGAAACAAGTAAATAATTCATAAAGCTTCAATTCACTGCTTCAAATTGCTTGTTCTATCGACACAGAATATTCCCATAAACAATTGGACCCCGTTCTGGTAAATATATGCAAATCAGCATTACCAGAAAAATCGTTACTTTTGTGGCACCAATCGCTCTCATCACGAAGAAAATGACCAACGTGGCAACAAATGAAAGATTTCTTAACTGCCCAATATGAAATTGCGGAAAGGGTAAATGAAAACAATGGCCAGAACAAAAACGTCCAACTCGACCTAAATCGAAGCTTCATTAGGCCGTAAGCTGGTAACAACTTAAATCGTAATTTTTTCAAAACACAATCGCTCACATCCGAACAAAACAAACATACGTCATGCGAACTGTGTAAAGGATGGCACAGGCTGAAATCTTACGAAAAATTTAAAAATTAAATATTAACAAAAGAAACAGTTTCGTAAGAACGAAAAAACTTTGTACCAACTGTTTGTAACATGCGCATACGCTCAAAGATTGCGAAAGCAAATTCAATTGCGGTTATTGCCATAAACGACATAACTCAATGCTTCATAATACAAATTTTTCCAGCTCCGCTCAAAATAACGATAATGTTAAAAGAGCTGCGGGGTTAATTGCAACAGCAAATCCCGATTTAATAAATCCCGAAAATTACCAAGAAGCACCATGCTGCTCAAAGGCATTAAAAACTCAGACGCTACACAGGGGAAACCAAAGCAGTGTATTATGAGGAGAACTGTTTAAACTTAGGGCCTTAATAGACCAAGGATCTCAACGATCATTTATAGTGTCTAAGTCACAATGTAGGCTACAACTGCCTACAAAACTAGCCAATTTGGAAATTACGGGAATGGGTGGAAGAGTAGTACAAAACTCAAATAAAATCTGTCCTATTACCCTTCTTTCCCCCAAAGCGGATAAGCACATTCAAGCTGAAGCTATTGTCATATCGCAACTAACAAATATGGTTTCAAGCTATCATACAAATAGCAAGCATTGGCAAAAGGCTTCACACCTTAATTTAGCAGACCCCAACTGCAACACTCCCGCTCAAATAGACATTATATTAGGCAGCGATCTCATACCACAGATAATACTCGAAAGTGTTGTGAAAATTTCGAAAACACTTCTGACACAAAATACCATTTTCGGTTTGATAGTAAGTCTACTGGTTGCGGAACCAGTTACCACGGTGACAACCCAAGTTGAGGAAATCCCCAACGAATACCTCTACACACAACTGAAAAAATTTCGTCGTACGACTACCACTAAAGTCAGAATTTCCCCAAACACTCGCCATAGGTCATTCACGCACCTCTGCTATCCAGCAAACCTACCTAAAAACGTGATCTAAAACCAGAATACGATAGGGTCTTAGAAGAATACCTCCATTTAAACCAGATGGAGGAAGTCAGCCTTTGCCGAAAATATTATAAAATGTAAATGCTATTCATTTGACCTGCCACCTCATGCAGCAATAAAGACAGACAAAAAAACCACAAAGGTAAGAGTTGTCTTTAATGCATCAGGGTCCTCAAATTCGGGGAATTCCCTAAATAACAGATTTAATGCTCCTCATATTAAATTGGTGTATATACAAATACGTTTTCAATGGGGATGTCGAAAAAATGTATTGACAAATAGTCGTACATAAAGATGACCAAGATTTTCAGAGAATTATTTTCTGAAAATCTCCCAACAGTCCACTATGCGACTTTAAATAAAAAAAAGTTACCTTTGGCGTAAACTGTGCCCCATACATACATATCCATTCGAACACTCCACGAACTGGCAGAAGACAAAAAGTCAGAATTTCCTCTGGCAACACAAGTGTTGAAAACATATACATATGTATGTATATACGTTAGACCATATTCTGTCTGGAAGCCACAGTCTTCCACAGGCATACGAGTCACTAGTACAAGTGGCACAAGCTCTCAACACAGCAGAGTTTCCATGAAAAAAGATAACTCGGTGGCAAAACTTTTCGACCCCGCAGGATGGCTTCCGGCAATTATGATACAAGCGAAAATTCTGACACTATATTTGTGGCTAGACGGAACTGAATGGGATGAACAAGTGAAACCACTTCGTTTAGAAAAGTGGTCCGAGTTCGCGGGTAATATTAATGATATTTCACAGATACAAATCCCACGATGGATAAATTATGCCCGAGAGCATAAAGTCGAACTACATGCCTTCTGTGATGCCTCTGAAAAGGCGTATTGCGCCACCATCTATGTGCGCACACAATCCGACACAGTGACCACCAGTCACCAAATTAGTAAAACTAAGGTGGATCCAAAAAAAAAGTTGCCCCGATTGGGAATTTTGGTGCCTTTTTTGGGGAGGGAAACTGTATCCATGGGCAAAAAAATCAAATATAAAATAA
>NW_026091485.1:0-10766 GCF_024586455.1 Bactrocera neohumeralis
TGAAGATGGTTAATTAACTTAAATATTCGATGTTAATGCTTTTAAGCAACTCAATATCGACTGCTAAATGTGTATATACAAGAAAATCGACTTTATACCTAAATATAAGATTGTCGAATTCTTCCATATATACTGCCGTTATGGCTTTATGTCAACTTCAGCCAGATGAAGAAGGTTAATTATCTTAAATATTTGATGGTAATGATTTGAAGCAACTCAATATCGACTGCTAAATGTGTATATACAAGAAAATCTACTTTATACCTGAATATAAGATTGTCGAGTTCTTCCAAATGCACTGCCGTTATGGCTTTATGTCAACTTCAGTAAGATGGAGAAGGTTAGTTAACTTAAATATGTTAAATTAGTGATTTAGGGCAACTCAATATCGACTACTAAATGTGTATATACAAGAAAATCGACTTTTTACCTGATTGTCTAATTCTTCCCAATGCACTGCCGTTATGGCTTGATGTCAACTTCAGCAATATGAAGAAGGCTAATTAACTTAAATATGTGATGCTATTGATTTGAAGCAACTCAATATCGACTGCTAAATGTGTATATACAAGCAAATCGACTTTATACCTGAATATAAGATTGTCGAATTCTTCCAACTGCACTGCCGTTATGGCTTTATGCCAACTTCAGCAAGATGAAGAATGTTAATTATCTTAAATATTTGATGTTAATGATTTAAAGCAACTCAATATCGACTGCTTAATGTGTATATATGTACAAGAAAATCGACTTTATACCTGAATATAAGATTGTCAAATTCTTCCAAATGCACTGCCGTTATGGCGTTATGTCAACTTTAGCAAGATGAGGAAGGTTAATTAACTTAAATATCAGGGTTGGGCATAGTGCACTAAAAAATAAATGCAGTAAGGTTTCACTAGCACTACTTCTTCAGTGGTAGTTAAACAGCAAAATCCACTATCACTGAAAGTTTAGTGATAGTGAAAAAAAATGCACTATCACTAAACCTTTAGTGATAGTGAAAAACAAAATGCACTATCACTAAACCTTTAGTGTTTAGTGATATTTAGTGATAAATATTTAGTGATAGTGAAAACCTTTAGTGATAATAAACATTTTTCAGTAACATAACACTGTTTCTTGAAGGATAAAAATAAGATTATGTACATATGTATATGTATAAGCTGAAGCAGTATGAGGCAATATATTCAAAATAAACCATATATTTGAGTAGAGACTTCTAATTATGCCGCACCAAAATTAGGAACACATAATTCATTCTTTATTTGCTTTTTTTAATACCAACATTTCAAATTTACGGTCGGTGAGATTTTGCCTTGTCGATCGATTGACAATTCCAGCAAAGGAAAAAAGTCTTTCCACTGGCGCAGAGGAAGGAAGAGGTGTGTTGTATTTTAAAAAAAGTTTTTTTATAATAGGAAAGCGGTGCAAAGCATCAATGCTTCTATCAGCGTCATTCAAGTACAAAATTACTTCGGTTGCTACAGCTCCGCCGGGGGAGTATACTTCTATACATTGATTTTCATCTGGAAAAGGAAGTTATTTACGAAAATTTCGCAGGTTGGTTTCATTAAATCGAATACCTGTGGACTCGTCATCGAAATCGAGAAATGATGTACTAGCACTTATGGATGGCTGTAAATTATTTCCTTCTTCTACCGGTTGTCTTTTAAACTCCAGCGCATATGATTTAACTTTTTCTCGAATATCATCTAGAGTGTATGACTCAGCACTTTCCAACAAGACTTTACAAAATTTTAATTTGATATCGGGAATGATGATTGCTGCAATAACTGCATCCCAGGAGTCAGAGTGCAGACGAAAATATTTTTCAAACCTTTCCAGTAACTTTGATTGCATTTCAATATTAATTTCCTTAAGAAATTTTAAGTTTTCAGAATCTAAACGTCGCATTTTTATTTTGATAGGCACTAAAGTGGGAATGAAATACCCAAAGAACATATTTTGTTCTCTTTGCAGGAAGTCGATAACTTCTGCAATAGGTTGCATTACTCTTGCATATTCTTCCAAATACTCTAGTTCTTTCTCATTAAAAGTAGAAATTTCCAGCTTGTAGCATAGTTCACTTAATCTGCTTTTGATTTCTATTAGCTTTTGAACCGAATCGTACAACGAGTTCCATCTTGTAACGCAAGGCGTAACCAGATACGAAGATACAACTGTTTTTATTATTTCCGCAGATTTTGGCCTATTACATTTATTCCACAGTTTTGTACATCTGTGTTAATAAAATGTAAAAAGTTAATACACATATAATAAGGGTACTCATCCATACACACAAGTTTCATATTTGGGCGCTTGAACAACTTTTCGCAGTATATTTCGTGAGGACAATTTTATATTTAGGGCAATTTTTGACAGTAAATTATATGAAAAGAACAATTTAAACTCAAATTTAAGTAAATATTTAAGTTAAACCAAATTTAAACCAAAATTAAAGTAAACAAAATACAAATTTTCACATTTCATTTGCGGGGGTTTAAAATTGCACAGTTTGCCCAGTTTGCGAAAGTTTTGCGCCTTTAAATTAGTTGTTTTGTTTGAACTCCGTGTGGCTCTCGGAAAGCATTCCGGTTATTGTACGTCTACTGGGGATCCTTCTTCCGGAAAGCAATTTTAAGAAACTAGGATGCTCGATAATAGACAATGGAGAAAACGTTTCGCAAACAAAAGAGAGAAGATCTCGATCAGTTGCAGATCTAGCACGCGAACCCTTTCTGGTTTCAAATTTTTTCTTTTGAAAATCTTTAAATGTGCTTGGATGTTTTTCGCGTAAGTGGTGTATAAAGTTAGAGCTTACCCGTAGCGAACCTTTAACTTTCTTGAGGCATACTTGGCAGATAGCGATTATACCTATCATTTTGGTTTGGTATGGAGTTGAAGCTCTCTGTTAAATAAAAATTGTAATAAAATACTCCATTCACTACAAGAGACATACACAATAAAAATTGACAAATGTTCGGACAAAGTTCGATTTTTTCTGGCAGAAGCCAAAATACTTGTAAGTATTGAACTTAAGAAATACCTTCTCCACTATTTTGAAAAATTCTCCGTCAAAAAGAATTTCATTCACGCCAGAAAGTTGGTTATGATGAAACACTGCAGTACTCGGATTATCAGTGATAGTACGTAGACACCTGGTAATTTCAATAGTTTCATTAACCCGTATTTGTTTAAGCGAACCAGACTTGGGCTCGAAAGTGGGATCAGCCAATGAGTCGTCACTTCCAAAATCTATTTCATTATCACTCATTTTACAAGTCTTTTATTAAAAGATAATTTTTGCCCACTAATAAATATATATATTTTATTAAAAAACACGTGCGGCACTGAATCAAAAATAGTACTCACTTAAATATTGCATTTCAATAACTCCCATTTAGTAACATGTTCAATTTTACAAACAAACGTACAAACTAACACTTAACTTATGCATGCTTACATATCGTCGGCTTAGCGTCAAAAGCTGATAAGTGCAATTTTGAAAATATTAAAGGAGATATGAAAAAAACAACGTACATATTTTAATATGACCTTTCCTTTTGCATCAAAGTCAAATATTTGTTGAAAACTGCACTTATCAGCTTTTCCTTCTAAGCTAGTGATATTGCACATAGTATGTAACATATGTACCTTTGCTAGCATAAGTGCTCATTAGAATTTTGCCACTTTGTTTTGTTACTCTTTCGCTTCAATGTACTTACAGTGAGGAGCAACACAGAGAACATATTTGCTCTTTTCAGATATTAGCATTGATTTTCATGATACAATTTTTACCATAGGTTTTTTGAAAGTTTGATGATGATTTTTTTTTTGCATATAACGTAAACATTTTAGAACACTTTTCATTGTTTTGTAATTATTTAACATGTCGTAGGTGTTGTGATATTTCTATTGGACAAAAAAGCAAACATGCATTCCGCTTTGCTCCCTAGTGTACATTTGAACATTCATACAAACATATGTATCGCATTACTACTGAGCTGCAGTGCCATTTTGAGACTGCCAAATCAAGTAGTCTGCATTTGACACCTAGAAATCATGTTTTATTTCGTTGGACTGGCTTAATGACAACGTTTAATTATACCGCCAAGAAACATTTTTTATCAACAAACTAGTTGATAATTAATATCGGCCATAAATTATAATTTCAAATGTATTTAGTTAAAGCTCATGTTTCACTAAAGGTTAAATGATAGTGCATTTTTTTCACTATCACTAAATATTTAGTGGTAGTGCAATTTGTTTTTCACTATCACTAAATTTTCAGTGATAGTGGATTTTGCTGTTTAACTACCACTGAAGAAGTAGTGGTAGTGCAATTTAGTGGTAGTGCAAAAATGCCCAACCCTGTTAAATATGTCAAATTAATGACTTAAAGCAACTCAATATCGACTTCTAAATGTGTATATACAAGAAAATCGACTTTATTCCTGAATATAAGATTGTCGAATTTTTCAAATGCATTGCCGTTATGGCTTTATGTCAACTTCAGTAAGATGAAGAAGGTTAATTAACTTAAATATGTCAAATTAATGACTTAAAGCAACTCAATATCGACTGCTAAATGTGTATATACAAAAAAATCGACTTTATACCTGAATATAAGATTGTCGAATTCTTCCCAATGCACTGCCGTTATGGCTTTATGTCAACTTCAGTAAGATGAAGAAGGTTAGTTAACTTAAATATGTTAAATTAATGATTTAAAGCAACTCAATATCGACTGATAAATGTGTATATACAAGAAAATCGACTTTATACCTGAATATAAGGATTGTCGAATTCTTCCCAATGCACTGCCGTTATGGCTTGATGTCAACTTCAGTAAGATGAAGAAGGTTAATTAACTTAAATATTTAAATTATGATTTGAAGCAACTCAATATCGACTGCTAAATGTGTATATACAAGAAAATCGACTTTATACCTGAATATAAGATTGTCGAATTCTTCCAAATGCACTGCCGTTATGGCTTTATGTCAACTTCAGCAAGATGAAGAAGGCTAATTAACTCAAATATTTGATGTTAATGATTTGAAGCAACTCAATATTGACTGCTAAATGTGTATATACAAGAAAATCGACTTTATACCTGAATATAAGATTGTCGAATTCTTCCAAATGCACTGCCGTTATGGCTTGATGTCAACTTCAGCAAGATGAAGAAGGTTAGTTAATTTAAATTTGTTAAATTAATGACTTAAATAAACTCAATATCGACTGCTAAATGTGTATATACAAGAAAATCGACTTTATACCTAAATATAAGATTGTCGAATTCTTCCAAATGCACTGCCGTTATGGCTTTATGTCAACTTCAGCAAGATGAAGAAGGTTAATTATCTTAAATATTTGATGTTAATGATTTGAAGCAACTCAATATCGACTGTTAAATGTGTATATACAAGAAAATCGACTTTATACCTGAATATAAGATTGTCGAATTCTTCCAAATGCACTGCCGTTATGGCTTTATGTCAACTTCGGTAAGATGAAGAAGGTTAATTAACTTAAATATGTTAAATTAATGATTTGAAGCAACTCAATATCGACTGCTAAATGTGTATATACAAGAAAATCGACTTTATACCTGAATATAAGATTGTCGAATTCTTCCAAATGCACTGCCGTTATGGCTTTATGTCAACTTCAGCAAGATGAAGAAGGTTTTAACTTAAGGATGTTAAATTAATGATTTGAAGCACCTCGATATCGATTGCTGAATGTGTATATACAAGAAAATCGACTTTATACCTGAATATAAGATTGTCGAATTCTTCCCAATGCACTGCCGTTATGGCTTGATGTCAACTTCAGCAAGATGAAGAAGGCTAATTGTCTAAAATATTTGATGTTAATGATTTGATGCAACTCAATATCGACTGCTAAATGTGTATATACAAAAAATCGACTTTATTTCTAAATATAAGATTGTCGAATTCTTAAAAATGCACTGCCGTTATGGCTTTACGTCAACTCGGTAAGATGAAGAAGGTTAGTTAACTTAAATTTGTTAAATTAATGACTTAAAGCAACTCAATATCGACTGCTAAATGTGTATATACAAGAAAATCGACTTTTTACCTGAATGAAAGATTGTCTAATTCTTCCCAATGCACTGCCGTTATAGCTTTATGCCAACTTCAGCAAGATGAAGAATGTTAATTATCTTAAATATTTGATGTTAATGATTTGAAGCAACTCAATATCGACTGTTAAATGTGTATATACAAAAAATCGACTTTACACCTGAATATAAGATGGTCGAATTCTTCCAAATGCACTGCCGTTATGGCTTTACGTCAACTCGGTAAGATGAAGAAGGTCAGTTAACTTAAATTTGTCAAACTAATGACTTAAAGCATCTGAATATCGACTGCTAAATGTGTATGTACAAGAAAATCGACTTTATACCTGAATATAAGATTGTCGAATTCTTGCAAATGCACTGCCGTTATGGCTTTATGCCAACTTCAGCAAGATGAAGAAGGTTAATTATCTAAAATATTTGATGTTAATGATTTTTAGCAACTCAATATCGACTGCTAAATGTGTATATACAAGAAAATCGACTTTATACCTGAATATAAGTTGGTCGAATTCTTCCAAATGTACTGCCGTTATGGCTTTATGTCAACTTCAGCTAGATGAAGAAGGTCAATTATCTTAAATATTTGATCGTTATGATTTGAAGCAACTCAATATCGACTGCTAAATGCGTATATACAAGAAAATCGACTTTATACCTATATATATGATTGTCGACTTCTTCCAAATGCACTGCCGTTATGGCTTTATGTCAACTTCAGTCAAAAGAAGAAGGTTAATTAACTTAAATATTTGATGTTAATGATTTGAAGCAACTCAATATCGACTGCTAAATGTGTATATACAAGAAAATCGACTTTATACCTGAATATAAGATTGTCGAATTCTTCCAAATGCACTGCCGTTATGGCTTTATGTCAACTTCAGTAAGATGAAGAAGGTTAATTAACTTAAATATTTGTTAAATTAATGACTTGAAGCAACTCAATATCGACTGCTAAATGTGTATATACAAGAAAATCGACTTTATACCTGAATATAAGATTGTCGAATTCTTCCAAATGCACTGCCGTTATGGCTTTATGTCAACTTCAGCAAGATGAAGAAGGTTAACTAACTTAAATATGTTAAATTAATGATTTGAAGCAACTCAATATCGACTGCTAAATGTGTATATACAAGAAAATCGACTTTATACCTGAATATAAGATTGTCGAATTCTTCCAAATGCACTGCCGTTATGGCTTTATGTCAACTTCAGCAAGATGAAGAAGGTTAATTATCTTAAATATTTGATTAATGATTTGAAGCAACTCAATATCGACTGCTAAATGTGTATATACAAGAAAATCGACTTTATACCTGAATATAAGATTGTCGAATTCTTCCAAATGCACTGCCGTTATGGCTTGATGTCAACTTCAGTAAGATGGAGAAGGTTAATTAACTTAAATATGTTAAATTAGTGATTTAGGGCAACTCAATATCGACTACTAAATGTGTATATACAAGAAAATCGACTTTATACCTGAATATAAGATTGTCGAATTCTTCCAAATGCACTGCCGTTTTATGTCAACTTCAGCAAGATGAAAAAGGCTAATTAACTTAAATATTTGAATTAATGATTTAAAGCAACTCAATATCGACTGCTAAATGTGTATATACAAGAAAATCGACTTTATACCTGAATATAAGATTGTCGAATTCTTCCAATGCACTGCCGTTATGGCTTGATGTCAACTTCATTAAGATGGAGAAGGTTAATTATCTTAAATATGTTAAATTAGTGATTCTGGGCAACTCAATATCGACTACTAAATGTGTATATACAAGAAAATCGACTTTATACCTAAATATAAGATTGTCGAATTCTTCCAAATTCAATGCCGTTATGGCTATATGTCAACTTAGCAAGATGAAGAAGGCTAATTAACTCAAATATTTGACGTTAATGATTTGAAGCAACTCAATATTGACTGCTAAATGTGTATATACAAGAAAATCGACTTTATACCTGAATATAAGCTTGTCGAATTCTTCCAAATGCATTGCCGTTATGGCTTGATGTCAACTTCAGCAAGATGAAGAAGGTTAGTTAATTTAAATTTGTTAAATTAATGACTTAAAGCAACTCAATATCGACTGCTAAATGTGTATATACAAGAAAATCGACTTTTTACCTGATTGTCTAATTCTTCCCAATGCACTGCCGTTATGGCTTGATGTCAACTTCGGCAAGATGAAGAAGGTTAATTATCTAAAATATTTGATGTTAGTGATTTGAAGCAACTCAATATCGATTGCTAAATGTGTATATACAAAAAATCGACTTTATACCTGAATATAAGATTGTCGAATTCTTCCAAATGCACTGCCGTTATGACTTTATGTCAACTTCAGTAAGATGAAGAAGGTTAGTTAACTTAAATATGTTAAATTAATGATTTAAAGCAACTCAATATCGACTGCTGAATGTGTATATACAAGAAAATCGACTTTTTACCTGAATATGAGATTGTCGAATTCTTCCCAATGCACTGCCGTTATGGCTTTATGTCAACTTCAGCAAGCTGAAGAAGGTTAATTAACTTAAATATTTGATGTTAATGATTTGAAGCAACTCAATATCGACTGCTAAATGTGTATATACAAGAAAATCGACTTTATACCTGAATATAAGATTGTCGAATTCTTCCAAATGCACTGCCGTTATGGCTTTATGTCAACTTCAGCAAGATGAAGAAGGTTAATTAACTTAAATATTTGATGTTAATGATTTGAAGCAACTCAATATCGACTGCTAAATGTGTATATACAAGAAAATCGACTTTATACCTGAATATAAGATTGTCGAATTCTTCCAAATGCACTGCCGTTATGGCTTGATGTCAACTTCAGTAAGATGAAGAAGGTTAGTTAACTTAAATTTGTTAAATTAATGATTTAAAGCAACTCAATATCGACTGCTAAATGTGTATATACAAGAAAATCGACTTTTTACCTGAATATGATTGTCGAATTCTTCCAAATGCACTGCCGTTATGGCTTTATGTCAACTTCAGCAAGATGAAGAAGGTTAATTATCTTAAATATTTGATGTTAATGATTTGAAGCAACTCAATATCGACTGCTAAATGTGTATATACAAGAAAATCGACTTTATACCTGAATATAAGATTGTCGAATTCTTCCAAATGCACTGCCGTTATGGCTTTATGTCAACTTCAGTAAGATGAAGAAGGTTAGTTAACTTAAATTTGTTAAATTAATGACTTAAAGCAACTCAATATCGACTGCTAAATGTGTATATACAAGAAAATCGACTTTTTACCTGATTGTCTAATTCTTCCCAATGCACTGCCGTTATAGCTTTATGCCAACTTCAGCAAGATGAAGAATGTTAATTATCTTAAATATTTGATGTTAATGATTTGAAGCAACTCAATATCGACTGTTAAATGTGTATATACAAAAAATCGACTTTATACCTGAATATAAGATGGTCGAATTCTTCCAAATGCACTGCCGTTATGGCTTTACGTCAACTCGGTAAGATGAAGAAGGTCAGTTAACTTAAATTTGTCAAATTAATGACTTAAAGCATCTGAATATCGACTGCTAAATGTGTATATACAAGAAAATCGACTTTATACCTGAATATAAGATTGTCGAATTCTTCCAAATGCACTGCCGTTATGGCTTTATGCCAACTTCAGCAAGATGAAGAAGGTTAATTATCTAAAATATTTGATGTTAATGATTTGAAGCAACCCAATATCGACTGCTAAATGTGTATGTACAAGAAAATCGACTTTATACCTAAATATAAGATTGTCGAATTCTTCCAAATGTACTGCCGTTATGGCTTTATGTCAACTTCAGCTAGATGAAGAAGGTCAATTATCTTAAATATTTGATCGTTAATGATTTGAAGCAACTCAATATCGACTGCTAAATGCGTATATACAAGAAAATCTACTTTATACCTGAATATAAGATTGTCGAATTCTTCCAAATGCACTGCCGTTATGGCTTGATGTCAACTTCAGTAAGATGGAGAAGGTTAGTTAACTTAAATATGTTAAATTAGTGATTTAGGGCAACTCTATATCGACTAATAAATGTGTATATACAAGAAAATCGACTTTTTACCTGATTGTCTAATTCTTCCCAATGCACTGCCGTTATGGCTTGATGTCAACTTCAGCAAGATGAAGAAGGCTAATTAACTTAAATATTTGATGCTATTGATTTGAAGTAACTCAATATCGACTGCTAAATGTGTATATACAAGAAAATCTACTTTATACCTGAATATAAGATTGTCGAATTCTTCCAAATGCACTGCCGTTATGGCTCTATGCCAACTTCATTAAGATGGAGAAGGTTAATTAACTTAAATATGTTAAATTAGTGATGTAGGGCAACTCAATATCGACTACTAAATGTGTATATACAAGAAAATCGACTTTATACCTAAATATAAGATTGTCGAATTCTTCCAAACGCACTGCCGTTATGGCTTTATGTCAGCAAGATGAAGAAGGCTAATTAACTCAAGTATTTGATGTTAATGATTTGAAGCAACTCAATATTGACTGCTAAATGTGTATATACAAGAAAATCGACTTTATACCTGAATATAAGCTTGTCGAATTCTTCCAAATGCACTGCCGTTATGGCTTGAT
>NW_026091486.1:0-10050 GCF_024586455.1 Bactrocera neohumeralis
ATTTAAATTGCCTCGACGTAAAGTCTTTAGCCGTGCGAAAGGTTCACCACACATTATAACATCTTTTTCGATTCTTAAGGGTAACCAATTCAGCTATCTTCTTATATACTTTCAACTGCTGCGTGATAAAGACCGCTAAGCTCGCACGTCTTTACTACGAAATTTTTATACTTTGCAACTATTTCACAAAACAACAAAGGATAAAGTAACAAATACGAGACTGTCGCAAAACGAAGGAACTTTTTAAATATAACTGTTTCTAGTGGCGCCACTTATTGATGAGTATATGAAATCAAAAGCTTGATCCCTTGTTGATATTTCGTAAAAATTTTAAGACAATAGGATAACTACAATCGATGTTATCGATCAAAAAGTGACAGCAGCTTTTGGTCATCGGTCGTAAAATGTAAAGAGCAAATATAAAATTTAGTTTTAAACTTGGTGTTATGAAGCGTCTTTTGTCACGCATTCGTCGTGCTCGGGCACAATATCGTGAGGCAGGGTCCTGGCGCCTGATGCACGATAATGCGCCGTGTCATCAGTCGACGCTTCTCACTGATTTTTTGACAAAAACTTCATATTAATAATTAATCATTCACCCTACTCACCTGATCTGGCACCCTGTGATTTTTACCTATTTGGAAAGCTTCATTTGCCATGAAGAAGGGCACTGGTTTCAGGAAATTTCAGCTTTCAAAAGGCGACGACCGATATTCTCAAGTGCATTCCGAAAAAAATGACCTTAAGCACTCATTTGAAATGCTAATTTGCAAGGCTAAACGCTGTAGGAAACTACTTTCTATAAAAAATATAACTTTTGAAAAATATTAATTTTTTGTTGTTTTTTAACAGTCCTGTTTCTTTTTGCGACAGACCTTGTATGATTTAAACAGATTAATTACAAAATCACAAAACTACTATGAGATATTGGCAAATTTGAAAGATCGCTGGGCTTTAGGCGTTTGAATCTTCTTGGTGGTCCATCTCTAGAAGTTAACATAGCTACTTCTTCGTTACAATGCTGTAGCAATATTTCACTATGTGCTGTTGCAATTTTCAATATTTCTGCGTTTATCGATTTTACGCCTAGATCACGTTCTATATCAGCACATCCACAATACCAAGGCGATTTGATAATTAGTCTTAGTACTTTGTTTTGCAATTGTTTGATGACTTTCTTACTGTTTGCGTTTGTACATCGGCAGAGTTGTGCACCATAGCTCCATATCGGTCGGAATTTGATTATAGATAAGTAACTTGTTTTCGGTGGATAACACTGTTTTGTTACCGATTAACCAATTATAATTTTGAGTCTCATGTCCAGCTTCTTTTGTTTTTTTACGTTAACTTTCCACCACTCTATGAAAATTGGTAAGTGCTGTATCTTATTGCACATGAAAACAATGTGTATAGACTTCTCTTCGTTCAGTTTTATCTGCCATTTCTCTGCTCATTGTAAGGCTTTATTTACAGCTTTTTGTAGATTAGTAGTGGACTCGTATTCACTACTACAAACAGCAAGCAACGCAGTATCATCTGCAAATGCGGCTGTTGTTTAATTGCGCTGTACTGGCAGGTCGTGCGTGAATAGAATATAATGGGTGATTTTTTAAGAGCTTGATAAAAAAACGCATAAAATTTGCAAAATCTCATCGGTTCTTTATTTGAAACGTTAGATTGGTTCATGACATTTACTTTTTGAAGATAATTTCATTTAAATGTTGACCGCGGCTGCGTCTTAGGTGGTCCATTCGGAAGTCCAATTTTGGGCAACTTTTTCGAGCATTTCGGCCGGAATAGCCCGAATTTCTTCGGAAATGTTGTCTTCCAAAGCTGGAATAGTTGCTGGCTTATTTCTGTAGACTTTAGACTTGACGTAGCCCCACAAAAAATAGTCTAAAGGCGTTAAATCGCATGATCTTGGTGGCCAACTTACGGGTCCATTTCTTGAGATGAATTGTTCTCCGAAGTTTTCCCTCAAAATGGCCATAGAATCGCGAGCTGTGTGGCATGTAGCGCCATCTTGTTGAAACCACATGTCAACCAAGTTCAGTTCTTCCATTGTTGGCAACAAAAAGTTTGTTAGCATCGAACGATAGCGATCGCCATTCACCGTAACGTTGCGTCCAACAGCATCTTTGAAAAAATACGGTGCAATGATTCCACCAGCGTACAAACCACACCAAACAGTGCATTTTTCGGGATGCATGGGCAGTTCTTGAACGGCTTCTGGTTGCTCTTCACCCCAAATGCGGCAATTTTGCTTATTTACGTAGCCATTCAACCAGAAATGAGCCTCATCGCTGAACAAAATTTGTCGATAAAAGCGCGAAACACATTTCGAACCGAACACTGATTTTGGTAATAAAATTCAATGATTTGCAAGCGTTGCTCGTTAGTAAGTCTATTCATGATGAAATGTCAAAGCATACTGAGCATCTTTCTCTTTGACACCATGTCTGAAATCCCACGTGATCTGTCAAATACTAATGCATGAAAATCCTAACCTCAAAAAAATCACCCGATACATAAAGAAGAGGCCCAAAACACAACTTCTGCTTTTCCCCGAATTGAATATTTGTCTGCTTGTTTAACGCGAAAGTCGTGATAAATACGATTTTATGATGTCATAAATGCTGTTCGGTAAAATCAGTTTCAGTTTCGAAAGCAGACCTTTGTGACAAACTTTATCGAACGCTTTTGCAACATTCAAAAACAATTCAGAACAGAATTTTTTTTCCTCAAAGACTTTTTTAATAATGTGTGTAATCCTGTGGATTCGATCAATCGTAAAATGGCCCGAAACCCAAACTGATGCGCTGAAATTATTTTTTTTTCGTTCTATGATTTTATTGAGAGGTTTATGAGAATTTTCGGTAGAAGTCATATGGTTCTGTAAGAAGATATTCATATACTGGTTTCTTTTATAAATCATGATAACTTCCGCAATTTTCAATAATTTGGCACTTATTTAATATAAAAATATGCGGTAATAATGTTAGCAATTTTTACTATATTTATTGGACGAAACTGTTTTAGAACTTCGGCAGTAAGACAAATTTACGGCAGTTTTTTTTCATATTTTTGATTTCTTCACTCAGATCATTGTGTAGCAAAATAATTCGAAAATGAGTTCCTTTTGAATTAGCCTCTGGCTCAGCTATCGTAATTTTCTCTTTAATTTAATTATTTTTATTATATTATTATGATATTAAATTTACAGCAATTTTCATTAATTCCGGTGTACTTTCCTAAGCAGGGTGTTGCATACGTGTTGTAAAATGTGAAATTTCAGATTCCAACTGGTCTGTATTTATTATAGAGTCATATTATCATTATATTTATAATATTGATTGATTTTTCTGAAATATTTCGAATCTGTACGTTTACTACATAGGACCGAAGTTTTGTCTTTAAATATAAAGGCGTAACTATAGGTTTAATAGATTGGGAATGATCCGACCGAGGTCAAAATCCTGATGGATCGACAGATAGTTCCGGGATGTTTAGCCGAAAATGAAAATTTTATCAGGTCTGGAATCTTTTGATCATCTGATGGCCAATATTCTGGTAAGCTCGTCGAGAACGTGTAACCCGGTTGACTGCTTTATAAGTTCTCTCCCCTTTGTAGTCGCTAAACCTCGAACCCCAGTGAGTGTTCTTTGAAACGTTCACCCATTATGAATCTATAGCTGTGTCTGTTTGTTAAGTGTTGGTACTCTTCAAATTGGGTTTGATGTCTTGGGGACTGTACACAGAGCTGAATTTGGTAGCAGACTTTTAACTCCTTAAATAGTCACTGTTGTAGTTAAAACTCATCAGTTGAAAGTTTTCTTCCTCAAAATGTTTAATCGTATTTTTGATTAACCTTAGAACCGTGAAATAGCTTTACAACTTAGTCTCGTGACTTGGGCACTCAGTGCCCGGTAATGTATTTTGTTTGGAAATTTAGACTTTAAGGCATATTTTTTATAGAAACGCCAATATTTCGCGTGTTTATCCAATTAATTTAATGAAACTTGTGTTTATTTTTCTGAAATAAAGATATTTTCATTTAAGAATATGAAAACCCAAATATATTATACGGAATAAGGCAATGGTCACAAAACTATTGTTGTTTTATTATCGATCTTAGCAGTTTTGGCGTAGGTTTCAGATCGCCGATGATGAAATAAAATGAAATTTAAGTTTACCAGTACTGCTGGACGTGATCTCGCCACTGCAGGAACCGTTTGAAATTTATCAAGAGGTTGCCATCTTAGTTGTAGAATTAATTTTTTTCGGGTTTTTTTGTGATTGATTCTGCGCCCCAGCTCCATACAAGTTCTTTCAAAATAGTATGTGGTTTTCAGACGTATTGTTCCACATAGTGTGAGCGCAAGCCAGCATATGCAGGATATCACAAACGAATGCCATGAGCCAGGAAAATTGTTCATTTTTAGAAGCTACTTAGTACCTAGTTTTGCATATGTGCCTGATTCTTTTTAGCTTCCATTTATCGTCTCAAACAATAAAACCTTCAACAAAGAGACGCGTTTGGAAGGCATCGCTTTTAACAAAACTTCCCATGAATGGTAATGTTGATTGTCCACGCATTACCAATGCCAGTTCCGACTTCCGTTTTGATGGCACTTAGCTTTGGGTTTGACCACCATATAGGTTGACTGTTTCCTTCCCAAACCACAATATTTTCCTCACATATACCCTTAATAAATAGCCGTATATGATAAATAAAATCTGCTTTCGTCAGGGTCCAAATCGACAACAGTCTCCCGACATATTCTTCGAAAGTGGACCTAATTGGTTGATGGCGAATCATCCCCGAATCCGGATTGGTTACTGGGTATCGATTCGTGGTCACCACCAAATTTAGGTTTTCTTCCACCATCATCATCATCGCTATCATTAGCATTCAAATAATTTGGAATATTCTCCTCATCTTCTTCCGTCAATTCACGCTGTAAGTTGGCCCAGTAAATCTCCAATTCTTCACTCATTTAAAAAATTATATTTGTTACAACTAAAAACTGAATATTCTCTTGAAAATTTTACGCCAAACTAATTAGAAATGCAACATCAAATCCGTTAAAAATTACGTTTCTTCATACAAAATATATGAAGAAATATTAAAACGCCGTAACTTTCTTATTATAAGAGTTATATAAAAAGGGCAACTTTTAACCAAAGTCATAGTTTATCTCAATGCTGAAAATAGGTCAAATTGGTCTGCCCAAACCCAGGAAATCAAAAATGAGAATGGGCACTGGTGCCCAACTCACGATTCTAAGGTAGGCTGCCATACAGTCCTGGTTTACCAGGATTTTGTCCTGGTTTTGCAATAACATTGTCCTGGTGTCCTGGTCTACTGTCAAATTGTCATGCATGTGAATAAATAAAATGAGAAAAGCTTGATGTTTCAGATTATTGTTAGAGCGGATTCACACTTGTCAAGTACTTGGAAAGCAAGAGAAATTTCCCCCTGCTTCTCATCCCTCTCTGGGTGCGAGCAGAGTTGCTTTCAGTAATTGGCAAGTGTAAGTCCGCGATTGCAAAAAAAATGTTCATCGCTAGTTTAATCGAAAATCGATAATAAAATTGTTTCATCTCTATCATATTGAACAGTATGATTTATGCATGCTGGTGAACGTGTTTATATTGCTCGTAAGTTTTCTATTTTCCGTTTAATAAATTTCATTTAAATGTTATTTCATTCTTCTGTAGCAAATGTCAAAAAGAAAGTGTAAGTTTTTAGACACCTACACAGCTGAATGGATGAATCATTGAATTGTACCGCAAAACTCGATGCCGGATTATATCCAGATTCAAAAATCGCCGCAAACCAATCGAACGAGACTAAAAAGCAACAGCCATCATAAAGAAATTTTTGGCACCACATTCAGTTACGGAATTCCTAAAATACTAAAAGATCATGTTCCATTCTTTGGAATATCTACCGATTCGAGCAATCACAAAGCACAGAAAATTTTCCTCTGAAAATTCATTATTTTATGGAGAAAGGGTTGGAAATAAAATTATTAAAAATACAGTCATTTCCAAATTTAGAAACATCCGAAACAATAACAACATACTGCATCGATGCACTAAAAACAGCTGATATTCCACTAAAAATTTTACGGCTTTGGTGCAGACAACACAAACGCGAATTTTGGGGCAGACAAAGGAATGGCGTAACTAACGTTTTTTACAAGTTGAAATCCCAGGGTCGAGAAATAGAGGGCATTTCTGCTCATATCCTCCACAACACTATTTCACGTGCTACAGATGTACTGTCAATTGACATTGAATCTGTTGTTTTTAAGATATATAAATATTTCTTTTATCTTCACGAGTTAGAACTGAACGATTGAAACAGTTTTGTGAAAACGCAAAGGTAATATTAACGAAATACTCTCCCATACAAAGAAGTCGGTGGTTGTCACAGCCTCAAGAGCTGAATATTACAGTTTGGATACCGCTAAAAGAATTCTTTTGAGGTATTAAGAAAACTTACGAGTTGAGAGAAAGTAATTTCTGACTTTTTAAAAAATCCGTTAGGTAGAACTTTATTTCACATTCATACGCAGCCAAGCATTTCCGTAATTGAGAAACAAATCAAAAATGAAAAGTCCAAATATTTCAGTTATGGAAGTTCAATTAATTTTAAGTGAAACTATTTGTGATATGAAAGACAGTTTGCTGAAAACTTTTATTGGAATTAAAAAACACAAACAGTTTTGAATAATTTAAAGAACAGATGTTTGAATGATAAAATTTCTGATTTTGAAAATGACGTTAAAACTTTTTACACTTCAATTAACTACTAAGAGTTGGGTGCTCTGACTTAAAAAAGTATATCATTTTTAATTGGATGACATTAAAAAATATAACTGAATGGACTGACGTTCAAAAAACGATAACTTATTTGCAAGAAAAAAAAATATTATTTTTGTCTGATGAGTACTTCCAAGAAGTTTCTTATCTTAAGTCATTTTTAGTGAAAATGGTTATATGTTTTTGAAAACTTCTGAAAAGCAAAAGAAAATTTGTTAAAGATAGTACAATATTTTATAGCAACGCCCAGTCATAATGCTTACGTAGAACGTATTTTTTCATTAATAAGTTCGCAATGGACCAAAGAAAAGAAATTTAAATATTGATACATTAGAATGTATCCTTTCAATTGTAAGTTTAATTTTAATATAACATGCTATGAATTTTATCGAACTATATCAAAGAAAAATGAGGTTTTACGCAAAGTTCAAAGTTCAGAGAAATACTAAGACTTATAATGTTAAAATGAATAGTCTTTTTCGAATACATGCTTAAGTGAAGAAGTTAATTTTTTTTTCAAATAAATGTTTGATAAATTTATCAGTAAAAAAATTTTGGTTTTTATAAGTGGGAAATTTTGGGTAAGTGTCCTGGTTAGCAGAGTCAGAGTTATGGCAGCCCTATTCTAAGGTTAATATTGCGCTTCCGCAATTGCTAGGATCACCAGTATGGTAAGTTTCATAGTTTTAATTTTAAAAAGGTCTGTGAGAGTAAAATGCGTCTCCGATATCGTACATATGTCGAGTTCAATAAAATTTTAATTTCATTCCTATGTTCTATTAACTCATTTGGAGTTGCATAGAAGAATTTTTATAGATTTAAACATCACTCGGTATTAAAATAGTGTTGAATTCGTCTTCTTTGTTGAGTGAATGGAAACTACAGTCAATACAAAATATTGACTTATTTTTTGGAACAAACCTTCTGTATCGGGGAATTTATGAAATTCAGAATATCTTTTCTGGTAATAGTAATGTGGATGACAAAATTAATGTAGTGAAGACAATGCATTTATATATATATATTCCTAATACCCCAAAAAGAATTTCAATTATCCAGTTGGCTTTATATTGTATATAACGGTAAATATACATATAGAGTATTTAAAAACTGGGGTAACATAGTTAATTACCCCAACTCCATATATTGCAAACAATAATTTTCGTTATTAGCACATACTTTATGGTCAAAATAATGCTTTCAAGCAGAGAACATAAAGAAGGTGCAGGTTCGACAATCGAACATTTGTAAAACTTGAACAAATAATTCATCTCAAAATGGAACTTAAAAGAATTTGCTTGATTCTAGCAGAAGAAAATCTTCAGAGTTACAGCTTTGTTAGGTAGGAGTAATTAGAATATTGTTGCCTAACTTGGAATGGATTCCGTTTACAGCGATTTATATGGTTTTTTTATTATACCCAGCTAAACAGGTATATTAAGTTTGTCACGAAGTTTGTAACACCCAGAAGGAAGCGTCGGAGACCCTATAAAGTATATAAACGATCAGTATGTTGAGCTGAGTCGATTTAGCGATGTCCGTCTGTTAGTCTGTCTGTATATATACGAACTAGTCCCTCAGTTTTTAAGATATCGTTTGAAATTTTGCAAACGTCATTTTCTTTTCAAGAAGCTGCTCATTTGTTGGAACTGCCGATATCGGACCACGATAACTTTTGCATTTGACAAGATTTATTCACGAAATTTGGTATAGATTATTTTCTAAGGCAACACTGTAATATCCGAAGAAATTGTTCAAGATCGGCTCATTATGTAAAGTGAAAGAATCGATGGGAAACATTTATGGAAAACTTTCGAATTTGATGCGATATCTTCACCCAACTGTATGGATTAGAGTAATAATCTAATCGCCGAACTGTAATTTAGATAGAGCTACTATAGCATATGTTCACAAACTGAACATAGTTACTAAAAGATGCACCTGTGAAGAGTATATGTTCGGTGCAGAGAAGTTAACTGATTTTCTTTTTTTTTACCTTTTATATCTTTATATATATAAATCTTCTGACCGTGTGTTTGTAATTGAACCACTCCTAAACGGCTGGACCGATTTTGATGAAATTTTTTGTGTGTGTTCAAGGAGATTCGAGAATGGTTCAGATTCACAATTTGGTCCACTGGAAAATGTTTTTTTAAATTAATTTTTCATTTGTAATTAATTGCTAATTTTGGAATGTTTGACCGATGGATGGCACTACCATCGCAGTATCCAATATTCAAACCTTAAATTTTCGTAAACGTGCATTAAACAAAAACGACCAAGTAAAAGGCGACATCTGTTTTTCATAATGTGGACAGAGTTGTCCGTTCTTAAAGTAATAAATTGGGTGATTCAATACATCTATGGGTAGCTGTAACATTTTTTTCTACCTGCTAACTATTGGAGGGGGTTTCTTGACAGGCAATTTAAAATTGCAAAAGATCTGGCATGAAAAAATAGCGGCTGAAGTGTTGATAAAAAGGTCTATTAAAATTTGAGATATACAGAAATCTTTTCGAAGCATTGCAAGACTGATGCCATAACCTTGCCAGCCGATATTTTTGTCTTTCCAGTCCATCAGGCTGACAATCGATTGGACTCGATTGATTTTACGGATGCACAGCCCAAATTCAATAGTATTTTTACCCAAAAACCAATTCTTTCTTAACACTTTTGAAATTCTTTGAATCATTTTTGTTTCACCAAAAATGCGATTATGCTCAACTAATACTTATAATCTAACTAATAGTATTCATATAGATGGTATTAGTACCTGTAATACATGTCATCAGCCACAGTAAAACGGGAAGGGTCCTCTAGTTTAATACTTTTATTGTTGTATTTTTATCAATTTATCTGCATTATGAGTTAAAAAAGGTGATCTGTCAGTTGACAGCTGGCAGATGTGAAACATCGAAATTACTTTAGACAAGCAGTAGGTTAAAAGTACAGATTATGACAGGAACTAAATATGGTACACAATGAAAGAATACAATATTATGAATTTTTTCTGAAAATGATGGTTATTCAAAAACATTTATTTCTTTTCCATAAAAAGATTTTATCCAAATATTTGTTTAAAATCACGTCAACTCAATCATTTTCATCAGTGGCTTCCGTAATAGTTACATTCGAAGTTACCTCTGTCGGCATTACTGTGACAATTGGTCGATGATAACGAAGTATGTTTCAAAAGATTAGACATCACAAAATATCAAA
>NW_026091487.1:0-6636 GCF_024586455.1 Bactrocera neohumeralis
GTATATACACATTAAACAGTCGATATTGAGTTGCTTTAAATCATTAATTTAACATCTTTAAGTTAATTTACCTTCTTCATCTTACTGAAGTTGACATAAAGCCATAACGGCAGTGCATTTGGAAGAATTCGACAATCTTATTCAGGTATAAAGTCGATTTTCTTGTATATACACATTTAGCAGTCGATATTGAGTTGCTTTAAATCATTAATTTAACATCTTTAAGTTAATTTACCTTCTTCATCTTACTGAAGTTGACATAAAGCCATAACGGCAGTGCATTTGGAAGAATTCGACAATCTTATATTCAGGTATAAAGTCGATTTTCTTGTATATACACATTAAGCAGTCGATATTGAGTTGCTTTAAATCATTAATTTAACATCTTTAAGTTAATTTACCTTCTTCATCTTACTGAAGTTGACATAAAAACATAACGGCAGTGCATTTGGAAGAATTCGACGATCTTATATTCAGGTGTAAAGTCCATTTTCTTGTATATACACATTAAAGCAGTCGATATTGAGTTGCTTTAAATCATTAATGTAACATCTTTAAGTTAATTTACCTTCTTCATCTTACTGAAGTTGACATAAAGCCATAACGGCAATGCATTTGGAAGAATTCGATAATCTTATATTCAGGTATAAAGTCGATTTTCTTGTATATACACATTCAGCAGTCGATATTGAGTTGCTTTAAATCATTAATTTAACATCTTTAAGTTAATTTACCTTCTTCATCTTATTGAAGTTGACATAAAACCATAACGGCAGTGCATTTGGAAGAATTCGACAATCTTATATTCAGGTATAAAGTCTATTTTCTTGTATATACACATTTAGCAATCGATATTGAGTTGTTTTAAATCATTAATTTAACATCTTTAAGTTAATTTACCTTCTTCATCTTACTGAAGTTGACATAAAGCCATAACGGCAGTGCATTTGGAAGAATTCGATAATCTCATATTCAGGTAAAAAGTCCATTTTCTTGTATATACACATTAAGTAGTCGATATTGAGTTGCTTTAAATCATTAATTTAACATCTTTAAGTTAATTTACCTTCTTCATCTTATTGAAGTTGACATAAAGCCATAACGGCAGTGCATTTGGAAGAATTCGACAATCTTATATTCAGGTATAAAGTCCATTTTCTTGTATATACACATTAAGCAGTCGATATTGAGTTGCTTTTTAAATCATTAATTTAACATCTTTAAGTTAATTTACCTTCTTCATCTTACTGAAGTTGACATAAAGCCATAACGGCAGTGCATTTGGAAAAATTCGATAATCTCATGTTCAGGTAAAAAGTCGATTTTCTTGTATATACACATTAAGCAGTCGATATTGAGTTGCTTTAAATCATTTATTTAACATCTTTAAGTTAATTTACCTTCTTCATCTTATTGAAGTTGATATAAAGCCAAAACGGCAGTGCATTTGAAAGAATTTGATAATCTCATATTCAGGTATAAAGTCGATTTTCTTGTATATACACATTAAGCAGTCGATTTTGAGTTGCTTTAAATCATTAATTTAACATCTTTAAGTTAATTAACCTTCTTCATCTTACTGAAGTTGACATAAAGCCATAACGGCAGTGCATTTGGAAGAATTCGATAATCTTATATTCAGATATTAATTCGATTTTCGTGCAGTCGATGTTGAGTTGCTTTAAATCATTAGTTTAATTTCTTTTAGTTAATTTACCTTCTTCATCTTATTGAAGTTGACATAAAGCCATAACGGCAGTGCATTTGGAAGAATTCGACAATCTTATATTCAGGTATAAAGTCATTTTCTTGTATATACACATTTAGCAGTCGATATTGAGTTGCTTTAAATCATTAATTTAACATCTTTAAGTTAATTTACCTTCTTCATCTTACTGAAGTTGACATAAAGCCATAACGGCAGAGCACTTGGGAAAAATCGACAATCCTATATTCAGGTATAAAGTCCATTTTCTTGTATATACACATTAAGCAGTCGATATTGAGTTGCTTTAAATCATTAATTTAACATCTTTAAGTTAATTTACCTTCTTCATCTTACTGAAGTTGACATAAAGCCATACCGGCAGTGCATTTGGAAGAATTCGATAATCTCATATTCAGGTAAAAAGTCGATTTTCTTGTATATACACATTTAGCAGTCGATATTGAGTTGCTTTAAATCATTTATTTAACATCTTTAAGTTAATTTACCTTCTTCATCTTATTGAAGTTGACATAAAGCCATAACGGCAGTGCATTTGGAAGAATTCGATAATCTTATATTCAGGTATAAAGTCCATTTTCTTGTATATACACATTAAGCAGTCGATATTGAGTTGCTTTAAATCATTAATTTAACATCTTTAAGTTAATTAACCTTCTTCATCTTACTGAAGTTGACATAAAGCCATAACGGCAGTGCATTTGGAAGAATTCGACAATCTTATATTCAGGTATAAAGTCCATTTTCTTGTATATACACATTAAGCAGTCGATATTGAGTTGCTTTAAATCATTAATTTAACATCTTTAAGTTAATTTACCTTCTTCATCTTACTGAAGTTGACATAAAGCCATAACGGCAATGCATTTGGAAGAATTCGATAATCTTATATTCAGGTATAAAGTCCATTTTCTTGTATATACACATTAAGCAGTCGATATTAAACTGCTTTAAATCATTAATTTAACATCTTTAAGTTAATTTACCTTCTTCATCTTACAGAAGTTGACATAAATCCATAACGGCAGTGCATTTGGAAGAATTCGACAATCTTATATTCAGGTATAAAGTCGATTTTCTTGTATATACACATTAAGCAGTCGATATTGAGTTGCTTTAAATCATTAATTTAACATCTTTAAGTTAATTTACCTTCTTCATCTTATTGAAGTTGACATAAAGCCATAACGGCAGTGCATTTGGAAAAATTCGATAATCTCATATTCAGGTATAAAGTCCATTTTCTTGTATATACACATTAAGCAGTCGATATTGAGTTGCTTTAAATCATTAATTTAACATCTTTAAGTTAATTTACCTTCTTCATCTTACTGAAGTTGACATAAAGCCATAACGGCAGTGCATTTGGAAGAATTCGATAATCTCATATTCAGGTAAAAAGTCGATTTTCTTGTATATACACATTTAGCATTCGATATTTGGTTGCTTTAAATCATTTATTTAACATCTTTAAGTTAATTTACCTTCTTCATCTTACTAAAGTGACATAAAGCCATAACGGCAGTGCATTTGGAAGAATTCCATAATCTCATATTCAGGTAAAAAGTCCATTTTCTTGTATATACACATTAAGCAGTCGATATTGAGTTGCTTTAAATCATTAATTTAACATCTTTATGTTAATTTACCTTCTTCATCTTACTGAAGTTGACATAAAGCCATAACGGCAATGCATTTGGAAGAATTCGACAATCTTATATTCAGGTATAAAGTCCATTTTCTTGTATATACACATTAAGCAGTCGATATTGAGTTGCTTTAAATCATTAATTTAACTTCTTTAAGTTAATTTACCTTCTTCATCTTACTGAAGTTGACATAAAGCCATAACGGCAGTGCATTTGGAAGAATTCGATAATCTTATATTCAGGTATAAAGTCCATTTTCTTGTATATACACATTAAGCAGTCGATATTTAGTTGCTTTAAATCATTAATTTAACGTCTTTAAGTTAATTTACCTTCTTCATCTTACTGAAGTTGACATAAAGCCATAACGGCAGTGCATTTGGAAGAATTCGACAATCTTATATTCAGGTATAAAGTCCATTTTCTTGTATATACACATTAAGCAGTCGATATTGAGTTGCTTTAAATCATTAATTTAACATCTTTAAGTTAATTTACCTTCTTCATCTTACTGAAGTTGACATAAAGCCATAACGGCAGTGCATTTGGAAGAATTCGACAATCTTATATTCAGGTATAAAAGTCGATTTTCTTGTATATACACATTTAGCATTAGTTGCTTTAGCAGTCGATATTGCCATAACGGTTGCATTTGGAAAAAATTCGATAATCTCATATTTAATATCATTAATTTAACATCTTTAAGTTAATTTACCTTCTTCATCTTACTGAAGTTGACATAAAGCCATAACGGCAGTGCATTTTGGAGAATTCGGTAATCTCATATTCAGGTAAAAGTCCATTTTCTTGTATATACACATTTAGCAGCTCATATTGAATTGCTTTAAATCATTAATTTAACATCTTTAAGTTAATTAACCTTCTTCATCTTACTGAAGTTGACATAAAGCCATAACGGCAGTGCATTTGGAAAAATTCGACAATCTTATATTCAGGTATAAAGTCGATTTTCTTGTATATACACATTTAGCAGTCGATATTGAGTTGCTTTAAATCATTAATTTAACATCTTTAAGTTAATTTACCTTCTTCATCTTACTGAAGTTGACATAAAGCCATAACGGCAGTGCATTTGGAAGAATTCGACAATCTTATATTCAGGTATAAAGTCCATTTTCTTGTATATACACATTTAGCAGTCGATATTGAGTTGCTTTAAATCATTAATTTAACATCTTTAAGTTAATTTACCTTCTTCATCTTACTGAAGTTGACATAAAGCCATAACGGCAGTGCATTTGGAAAAATTCGACAATCTCATATTCAGGTATAAAGTCGATTTTCTTGTATATACACATTTAGCAGTCGATATTGAGTTGCTTTAAATCATTAATTTAACATCTTTAAGTTAATTTACCTTCTTCATCTTACTGAAGTTGACATAAAGCCATAACGGCAGTGCATTTGGAAGAATTCGATAATCTTATATTCAGGTATAAAGTCGATTTTCTTGTATATACACATTAAGCAGTCGATACGGAGTTGCTTTAAATCATTAATTTAACGTCTTTAAGTTAATTTACCTTCTTCATCTTACTGAAGTTGACATAAAGCCATAACGGCAGTGCATTTGGGAAAATTCGATAATCTCATATTCAGGTAAAAAGTCGCTTTTCTTGTATATACACATTTAGCATTCGATATTTAGTTGCTTTAAATCATTAATTTAACATCTTTAAGTTAATTTACCTTCTTCCTCTTACTGAAGTTGACATAAAGCCATAACGGCAGTGCATTTGGAAAAATTCGACAATCTTATATTCAGGTATAAAGTCCATTTTCTTGTATATACACATTTAGCAGTCGATATTTAGTTGCTTTAAATCATTAATTTAACATCTTTAAGTTAATTTACCTTCTTCATCTTACTGAAGTTGACATAAAGCCATAACGGCAGTGCATTTGGAAAAATTCGATAATCTCATATTCAGGTAAAAAGTCGATTTTCTTGTATATACACATTTAGCAGTCGATATTTAGTTGCTTTAAATCATTAATTTAACGTCTTTAAGTTAATTTACCTTCTTCATCTTACTGAAGTTGACATAAAGCCATAACGGCAGAGTATATGAGAGAATTCGACAATCTTATATTCAGGTATAAAGTCATTTTCTTGTATATACACATTTAGCAGTCGATATTGAGTTGCTTTAAATCATTAATTTAACATCTTTAAGTTAATTAACCTTCTTCATCTTACTGAAGTTGACATAAAGCCATAACGGCAGTGCATTTGGAAGAATTCGACAATCTTATATTCAGGTATAAAGTCCATTTTCTTGTATATACACATTAAGCAGTCGATATTGAGTTGCTTTAAATCATTAATTTAACATCTTTAAGTTAATTTACCTTCTTCATCTTATTGAAGTTGACATAAAGCCATAACGGCAGTGCATTTGGAAAAATTCGACAATCTTATATTCAGGTAAAAAGTCGATTTTCTTGTATATACACATTTAGCAGTCGATATTTAGTTGCTTTAAATCATTAATTTAACATCTTTAAGTTAATTTACCTTCTTCATCTTACTGAAGTTGACATAAAGCCATAACGGCAGTGCATTTGGAAAAATTCGATAATCTCATATTCAGGTAAAAAGTCGATTTTCTTGTATATACACATTTAGCAGTCGATATTTAGTTGCTTTAAATCATTAATTTAACGTCTTTAAGTTAATTTACCTTCTTCATCTTACTGAAGTTGACATAAAGCCATAACGGCAGTGCATTTGGAAGAATTCGACAATCTTATATTCAGGTATAAAGTCCATTTTCTTGTATATACACATTTAGCAGTCGATATTGAGTTGCTTTAAATCATTAATTTAACATCTTTAAGTTAATTTACCTTCTTCATCTTACTGAAGTTGACATAAAGCCATAACGGCAGTGCATTTGGAAAAATTCGATAATCTCATATTCAGGTGAAAAGTCGATTTTCTTGTATATACACATTTAGCAGTCGATATTTTGTTGCTTTAAATCATTAATTTACGGTCTTTAAGTTAATTTACCTTCTTCATCTTACTGAAGTTGACATAAAGCCATAACGGCAGAGCATTTGGGAGACATCGACATCCTTATATTCAATACACATTTAAAATAATTTAACATAGTTAAGACAACAAACCTTCTTCAGCTTACTGAAGTTGACATAGACCCATAACGCCAGTGCATTTGGAAGAATTCGACAATCTTATATTCAGGTATAAAGTCGATTTTCTTGTATATACACATA
>NW_026091488.1:0-3783 GCF_024586455.1 Bactrocera neohumeralis
TTCTTCAAAAATAACCGCGTTAAAGTGAAAAAGCGTAAAAAGAGATCGCGTAAAAAAAGGACTGAGTGTACACATTTAGCAGTCGATATTGAGTTGCTTTAAATCATTAATTTAACATCTTTAAGTTAATTAAGCTTCTTCATGTTACTGAAGTTGACATAAAGCCATAACGGCAATGCATTTGGAAGAATTCGATAATCTTTTATTCAGGTATAAAGTCGATTTTCTTGTATACACACATTCAGCAGTCGATATTGAGTTGCTTAAAATCATTAATTTAACATCTTTAAGTTAATTTACCTTCTTCATCTTATTGAAGTTGACATAAAGCCAAAACGGCAGTGCATTTGGAAGAATTCGACAATCTTATGTTCAGGTATAAAGTCCATTTTCTTGTATATACACCTTCAGCAGTCGATATTGAGTTGCTTGATATCATTAATTTAACATCTTTAAGTTAATTTACCTTCTTCATTTTATTGAAGTTTAACCTTCTTCATTTTACTGTGACATAAAGCCATAACGGCAATGCATTTGGAAGAATTCGATAATCTTATATTCAGGTATAAAGTCGATTTTCTTGTATATACACATTTAGCAGTCGACATTGAGTTTCTTTAAATCATTAATTTAACAACTTTAAGTTAATTAACCTTCTTCATCTTACTGAAGTTGACATAAAGCCATAACGGCAGTGCATTTGGAAGAATTCGACAATCTTATATTCAGGTATAAAGTCGATTTTCTTTTATATACACATTAAGCAGTCGATATTGAGTTGCTTTAAATCATTAATTTAACATCTTTAAGTTAATTTACCTTCTTCATCTTACTGAAGTTGACATAAAGCCATAACGGCAGTGCATTTGGAAGAATTCGACAATCTTATATTCAGGTATAAAGTCGATTTTCTTGTATATACACATTTAGCAGTCGATATTGAGTTGCTTTAAATCATTAATTTAACATCTTTAAGTTAATTTACCTTCTTCATCTTACTGAAGTTGACATAAAGCCATAACGGCAGTGCATTGGGAAGAATTCGACAATCTTATATTCAGGTATAAAGTCCATTTTCTTGTATATACACATTAAGCAGTCGATATTGAGTTGCTTTAAATCATTAATTTAACATATTTAAGTTAATTTACCTTCTTCATCTTACTGAAGTTGACATAAAGCCATAACGGCAGTGCATTTGGAAGAATTCGACAATCTTATATTCAGGTATAAATTCGAGTTTCTTGTATATACACATTTAGCAGTCGATATTGAGTTGCTTTAAATCATTAATTTAACATCTTTAAGTTAATTTACCTTCTTCATCTTACTGAAGTTGACATAAAGCCATAACGGCAGTGCATTTGGAAGAATTCGACAATCTTATATTCAGGTATAAAGTCGATTTTCTTGTATATACACATTTAGCAGTCGATATTGAGTTGCTTTAAATCATTAATTTAACATATTTAAGTTAATTTACCTTCTTCATCTTACTGAAGTTGACATAAAGCCATAACGGCAGTGCATTTGGAAGAATTCGACAATCTTATATTCAGGTATAAAGTCATTTTCTTGTATATACACAATAAGCAGTCGATATTGAGTTGCTTAAAATCATTAACATCAAACATTTAAGTTAATTAACCTTCTTCATCTTACTGAAGTTGACATAAAGCCATAACGGCAACGTATTTGGAAGAATTCGACAATCTTATATTCAGGTATAAAGTCCATTTTCTTGTATATACACATTAAGCAGTCGATATTGAGTTGCTTTAAATCATTAATTTAACATCTTTAAGTTAATTTACCTTCTTCATCTTACTGAAGTTGACATAAAGCCATAACGGCAGTGCATTTGGAAGAATTCGACAATCTTATATTCAGGTATAAAGTCGATTTTCTTGTATATACACATTTAGCAGTCGATATTGAGTTGCTTTAAATCATTAATTTAACATCTTTAAGTTAATTACCTTCTTCATCTTACTGAAGTTGACATAAAGCCATAACGGCAGTGCATTTGGAAGAATTCGACAATCTTATATTCAGGTATAAAGTCGATTTTCTTGTATATACACATTTAGCAGTCGATATTGAGTTGCTTTAAATCATTAATTTAACATATTTAAGTTAATTTACCTTCTTCATCTTACTGAAGTTGACATAAAGCCATAACGGCAGTGCATTTGGAAGAATTCGACAATCTTATATTCAGGTATAAAGTCGATTTTCTTGTATATACACATTTAGCAGTCGATATTGAGTTGCTTTAAATCATTAATTTAACATCTTTAAGTTAATTAACCTTCTTCATCTTACTGAAGTTGACATAAAGCCATAACGGCAGTGCATTTGGAAGAATTCGACAATCTTATATTCAGGTATAAAGTCCATTTTCTTGTATATACACATTAAGCAGTCGATATTGAGTTGCTTTAAATCATTAATTTAACATCTTTAAGTTAATTTACCTTCTTCATCTTACTGAAGTTGACATAAAGCCATAACGGCAGTGCATTTGGAAGAATTCGACAATCTTATATTCAGGTATAAAGTCGATTTTCTTGTATATACACATTTAGCAGTCGATATTGAGTTGCTTTAAATCATTAATTTAACATCTTTAAGTTAATTAACCTTCTTCATCTTACTGAAGTTGAAATAGAGCCATAACGGCAGTGCATTTGGAAAAATTTGACAATCTTATATTCAGGTATAAATTCGAGTTTCTTGTATATACACATTAAGCAGTTGATATTGAGTTGCTTTAAATCATTAATTTAACATCTTTAAGTTAATTTACCTTCTTCATTTTACTGAAGTTGACATAAAGCCATAACGGCAGTGCATTGGGAAGAATTCGACAATCTTATATTCAGGTATAAAGTCGATTTTCTTGTATATACACATTTAGCAGTCGATATTGAGTTGCTTTAAATCATTAATTTAACATCTTTAAGTTAATTTACCTTCTTCATCTTACTGAAGTTGACATAAAGCCATAACGGCAGTGCATTGGGAAGAATTCGACAATCTTATATTCAGGTATAAAGTCGATTTTCTTGTATATACACATTAAGCAGTCGATATTGAGTTGCTTTAAATCATTAATTTAACATCTTTAAGTTAATTTACCTTCTTCATCTTACTGAAGTTGACATAAAGCCATAACGGCAGTGCATTGGGAAGAATTCGACAATCTTATATTCAGGTATAAATTCGATTTTCTTGTATATACACATTTAGCAGTCGATATTGAATTGCTTTAAATCATTAATTTAACATATTTAAGTTAATTAACTTTCTTCATCTTACTGAAGTCGACATAAAGCCATAACGGCAACGTATTTGGAAGAATTCGACAATCTTATATTCAGGTATAAAGTCGATTTTCTTTTATATACACATTAAGCAGTCTATATTGAGTTGCTTTAAATCATTAATTTAACATAATTAAGTCAATTAACCTTCTTCATCTTACTGAAGTTGACATAAAGCCATAACGGCAGAGCATTTGGGAGAATTCGACAATCTTATATTCAGGTATAAAGTCGATTTTCTTGTATATACACATTTAGCAGTCGATATTGAATTGCCTTAAATCATTAATTTAACATCTTTAAGTTAATTTACCTTCTTCATCTTATTGAAGTTGACATAAGGCCATAACAGCAGTGCATTTGGAAGAATTCGACAATCTTATATTCAGGTATGAAGTCCATTTTCAAGTATATACACATTTAGCCGTCGATATTGAGTTTCGTTAAATGATTAATT
>NW_026091489.1:0-8157 GCF_024586455.1 Bactrocera neohumeralis
AGTGATTGTCAAATGTGAATATACAAGAAAATCGACTTTATACCTAAATATAAGATTGTGGAATTCTTCCAAATGCACTGCCGTTATAGCTTTATGTCAACTTCAGTAAAATGAAAAAGGTTAATTAACTTAAATATGTTAAGATAATGATTTGAAGCAACTCAATAGTGATTGTCAAATGTGAATATACAAGAAAATCGACTTTATACCTAAATATAAGATTGTCGAATTCTTCCAAATGCACTGCCGTTATGGCTTTATGTCAACTTCAGTAAGATGAAGAAGGTAAATTAACTTAAATATGTTAAGATAATGATTTGAAGCAACTCAATAGTGATTGTCAAATGTGAATATACAAGAAAATCGACTTTATACCTAAATATAAGATTGTCGAATTCTTCCAAATGCACTGCCGTTATAGCTTTATGTCAACTTCAGTAAGGCTAAAGAAGGTTAATTAACTTAAATATGTTAAGATAATGATTTGAAGCAACTCAATAGTGATTGTCAAATGTGAATATACAAGAAAATCGACTTTATACCTAAATATAAGATTGTCGAATTCTTCCAAATGCACTGCCGTTATAGATTTATGTCAACTTCAGTAAAGATAAAGAAGGTTAATTAACTTAAATATGTTAAGATAATGATTTGAAGCAACTCAATAGTGATTGTCAAATGTGAATATACAAGAAAATCGACTTTATACCTAAATATAAGATTGTCGAATTCTTCCAAATGCACTGCCGTTATAGCTTTATGTCAACTTCAGTAAAGATAAAGAAGGTTAATTAACTTAAATATGTTAAGATAATGATTTGAAGCAACTCAATAGTGATTGTCAAATGTGAATATACAAGAAAATCGACTTTATACCTAAATATAAGATTGTCGAATTCTTCCAAATGCACTGCCGTTATAGATTTATGTCAACTTCAGTAAGATAAAGAAGGTTAATTAAATTTAAATATGTTAAGATAATGATTTGAAGCAACTCAATAGTGATTGTCAAATGTGAATATACAAGAAAATCGACTTTATACCTAAATATAAGATTGTCGAATTCTTCCAAATGCACTGCCGTTATAGCTTTATGTCAACTTCAGTAAGATAAAGAAGGTTAATTAACTTTAATATGTTAAGATAATGATTTGAAGCAACTCAATAGTGATTGTCAAATGTGAATATACAAGAAAATCGACTTTATACCTAAATATAAGATTGTCGAATTCTTCCAAATGCACTGCCGTTATAGCTTTATGTCAACTTCAGTAAAGTAAAGAAGGTTAATTAACTTAAATATGTTAAGATAATGATTTGAAGCAACTCAATAGTGATTGTCAAATGTGAATATACAAGAAAATCGACTTTATACCTAAATATAAGATTGTCGAATTCTTCCAAATGCACTGCCGTTATAGATTTTTATGTCAACTTCAGTAAAGTAAAGAAGGTTAATTAACTTAAATATGTTAAGATAATGATTTGAAGCAACTCAATAGTGATTGTCAAATGTGAATATACAAGAAAATCGACTTTATACCTAAATATAAGATTGTCGAATTCTTCCAAATGCACTGCCGTTATAGCTTTATGTCAACTTCAGTAAGATGAAGAAGGTTAATTAACTTAAATATGTTAAGTTAGTGATTTAGGGCAACTCAATATCGACTACTAAATGTATTTATTTATACAAGAAAATCGACTTTATACCTGAATATAAGATTGTCGAATTTCTCCAAATGCACTGCCGTTATGGCTTTATGTCAACTTCAGTAAGATAAAGAAGGTTAATTAACTTAAATATGTTAAATGAATGAATTAAAGCAACTCAATATCGACTGCTAAATGTGTATATACAAGAAAATCGACTTTATACCTAAATATAAGATTGTCGAATTCTTCCAAATGCACTGCCGTTATAGCTTTATGTCAACTTCAGTGAGATGAGGAAGGTGAATTAACTTAAATATGTTAAGATTAGTGATTTAGTGCACCTCATTGTACCCTGACATTGTAATGTGTATATACAAGAAAATCGACTTTATACCTAAATATAAGATTGTCGAATTCTTCCAAATGCACTGCCGTTATAGCTTTATGTCAACTTCAGTAAAGATAAAGAAGGTTAATTAACTTAAATATGTTAAGATAATGATTTGAAGCAACTCAATAGTGATTGTCAAATGTGAATATACAAGAAAATCGACTTTATACCTAAATATAAGATTGTCGAATTCTTCCAAAATGCACTGCCGTTATAGCTTTATGTCCACTTCAGTAAGATGAAGAACGTAAATTAACTTAAATATGTTAAGATAATGATTTGAAGCAACTCAATAGTGATTGTCAAATGTGAATATACAAGAAAATCGACTTTATACCTAAATATAAGATTGTCGAATTCTTCCAAATGCACTGCCGTTATAGCTTTATATGTCAACTTCAGTAAAGATAAAGAAGGTTAATTAACTTAAATATGTTAAGATAATGATTTGAAGCAACTCAATAGTGATTGTCAAATGTGAATATACAAGAAAATCGACTTTATACCTAAATATAAGATTGTCGAATTCTTCCAAATGCACTGCCGTTATAGCTTTATGTCAACTTCAGTAAGATAAAGAAGGTTAATTAACTTAAATATGTTAAGATAATGATTTGAAGCAACTCAATAGTGATTGTCAAATGTGAATATACAAGAAAATCGACTTTATACCTAAATATAAGATTGTCGAATTCTTCCAAATGCACTGCCGTTATAGCTTTTTATGTCAACTTCAGTAAAAAAAAAGAAGTTAATTAACTTAAATATGTTAAGATAATGATTTGAAGCAACTCAATAGTGATTGTCAAATGTGAATATACAAGAAAATCGACTTTATACCTAAATATAAGATTGTCGAATTCTTCCAAATGCACTGCCGTTATGGCTTTATGTCAACTTCAGTAAGATAAAGAAGTTAATTAACTTAAATATGTTAAGATAATGATTTGAAGCAACTCAATAGTGATTGTCAAATGTGAATATACAAGAAAATCGACTTTATACCTAAATATAAGATTGTGGAATTCTTCCAAATGCACTGCCGTTATAGCTTTATGTCAACTTCAGTAAAAATAAGAAGGCTAATTAACTTAAATATGTTAAGATAATGATTTGAAGCAACTCAATAGTGATTGTCAAATGTGAATATACAAGAAAATCGACTTTATACCTAAATATAAGATTGTCGAATTCTTCCAAATGCACTGCCGTTATAGCTTTATGTCAACTTCAGTAAGATAAAGAAGGTTAATTAACTTAAATATGTTAAGATAATGATTTGAAGCAACTCAATATGATTGTCAAATGTGAATATACAAGAAAATCGACTTTATACCTAAATATAAGATTGTGGAATTCTTCCAAATGCACTGCCGTTATAGCTTTAGTCAACTTCAGTAAGATAAAGAAGGTTAATTAACTTAAATATGTTAAGATAATGATTTGAAGCAACTTACTATCGATTGCAAATGTGAATATACAAGAAAATCGACTTTATACCTAAATATAAGATTGTCGAATTCTTCCAAATGCACTGCCGTTATAGCTTTATGTCAACTTCAGTAAGATAAAAAGGTTAATTAACTTAAATATGTTAAGATAATGATTTGAAGCAACTCAATAGTGATTGTCAAATGTGAATATACAAGAAAATCGACTTTATACCTAAATATAAGATTGTCGAATTCTTCCAAATGCACTGCCGTTATAGCTTTATGTCAACTTCAGTAAAGATAAAGAAGGTTAATTAACTTAAATATGTTAAGATAATGATTTGAAGCAACTCAATAGTGATTGTCAAATGTGAATATACAAGAAAATCGACTTTATACCTAAATATAAGATTGTCGAATTCTTCCAAATGCACTGCCGTTATGGCTTTATGTCAACTTCAGTAGGATGAAGAAGGTAAATTAACTTAAATATGTTAAATTAATGATTTAAAGCAACTCAATATCGACTGCTTAATGTGTATATACAAGAAAATCGACTTTATACCTAAATATAAGATTGTCGAATTCTTCCAAATGCACTGCCGTTATAGCTTTATGTCAACTTCAGTAAGGATGAAGAAGGTAAATTAACTTAAATATGTTAAATTAATGATTTAAAGCAACTCAATATCGACTGCTTAATGTGTATATACAAGAAAATCGACTTTATACCTAAATATAAGATTGTCGAATTCTTCCAAATGCACTGCCGTTATAGCTTTATGTCAACTTCAGTAAAGATAAAGAAGTTAATTAACTTAAATATGTTAAGATAATGATTTGAAGCAACTCAATAGTGATTGTCAAATGTGAATATACAAGAAAATCGACTTTATACCTAAATATAAGATTGTCGAATTCTTCCAAATGCACTGCCGTTATAGCTTTATGTCAACTTCAGTAAAATAAAGAAGGTTAATTAACTTAAACAAGTGAAATAATTGATTTGAAGAAACTCAGTATCGATTGCTAAATGTGTATATACAAGAATATCGGTTTTATACCTAAATATAAGATTGTGGAATTCTTCCAAATGCACTGCCGTTATGGCTTTATATCCACTTCAGTAAGATAAAGAAGGTTAATTAACTTAAATATGTTAAGATAATGATTTGAAGCAACTCAATAGTGATTGTCAAATGTGAATATACAAGAAAATCGACTTTATACCTAAATATAAGATTGTCGAATTCTTCCAAATGCACTGCCGTTATAGCTTTATGTCAACTTCAGTAAAGATAAAGAAGGTTAATTAACTTAAATATGTTAAGATAATGATTTGAAGCAACTCAATAGTGATTGTCAAATGTGAATATACAAGAAAATCGACTTTATACCTAAATATAAGATTGTGGAATTCTTCCAAATGCACTGCCGTTATAGCTTTAGCTTTATGTCACTTCAGTAAAGATAAAGAAGGTTAATTAACTTAAATATGTTAAGATAATGATTTGAAGCAACTCAATAGTGATTGTCAAATGTGAATATACAAGAAAATCGACTTTATACCTAAATATAAGATTGTCGAATTCTTCCAAATGCACTGCCGTTATAGCTTTTTATGTCAACTTCAGTAAAGAAAAAGAAGGTTAATTAACTTAAATATGTTAAGATAATGATTTGAAGCAACTCAATAGTGATTGTCAAATGTGAATATACAAGAAAATCGACTTTATACCTAAATATAAGATTGTCGAATTCTTCCAAATGCACTGCCGTTATAGCTTTATGTCAACTTCAGTAAAGTAAAGAAGGTTAATTAACTTAAATATGTTAAGATAATGATTTGAAGCAACTCAATAGTGATTGTCAAATGTGAATATACAAGAAAATCGACTTTATACCTAAATATAAGATTGTCGAATTCTTCCAAATGCACTGCCGTTATAGCTTTATGTCAACTTCAGTAAAGATAAAGAAGGTTAATTAACTTAAATATGTTAAGATAATGATTTGAAGCAACTCAATAGTGATTGTCAAATGTGAATATACAAGAAAATCGACTTTATACCTAAATATAAGATTGTCGAATTCTTCCAAATGCACTGCCGTTATAGCTTTATGTCAACTTTAGTAAGATGGTGAAGGTTAATTAACTTAAATATGTTAAGCTAATGATCTGAAGCAACTTCATATGGATTTCTAAATATGTACATGCAAGAAGTCGGTTTTATACAAATGTAAAGTAATAGAATTTTTTCTAAATGCACTGCCGTTATAGCTTTATGTCAACTTCAGTAAGATAAAGAAGGTTAATTAACTTTAATATGTTAAGATAATGATTTGAAGCAACTCAATAGTGATTGTCAAATGTGAATATACAAGAAAATCGACTTTATACCTAAATATAAGATTGTCGAATTCTTCCAAATGCACTGCCGTTATAGCTTTATGTCAACTTCAGTAAAGATAAAGAAGGTTAATTAACTTAAATATGTTAAGATAATGATTTGAAGCAACTCAATAGTGATTGTCAAATGTGAATATACAAGAAAATCGACTTTATACCTAAATATAAGATTGTCGAATTCTTCCAAATGCACTGCCGTTATAGCTTTATGTCAACTTCAGTAAGATGAAGAGGTTAATTAACTTAAATATGTTAAGATAATGATTTGAAGCAACTCAATAGTGATTGTCAAATGTGAATATACAAGAAAATCGACTTTATACCTAAATATAAGATTGTCGAATTCTTCCAAATGCACTGCCGTTATAGCTTTATGTCAACTTCAGTAAAGATAAAGAAGGTTAATTAACTTAAATATGTTAAGATAATGATTTGAAGCAACTCAATAGTGATTGTCAAATGTGAATATACAAGAAAATCGACTTTATACCTAAATATAAGATTGTCGAATTCTTCCAAATGCACTGCCGTTATAGCTTTATGTCAACTTCAGTAAGATAAAGAAGGTTAATTAACTTAAATATGTTAAGATAATGATTTGAAGCAACTCAATATGATTGCAAATGTGAATATACAAGAAAATCGACTTTATACCTAAATATAAGATTGTCGAATTCTTCCAAATGCACTGCCGTTATAGCTTTATGTCAACTTCAGTAAAGTAAAGAAGGTTAATTAACTTAAATATGTTAAGATAATGATTTGAAGCAACTCAATAGTGATTGTCAAATGTGAATATACAAGAAAATCGACTTTATACCTAAATATAAGATTGTCGAATTCTTCCAAATGCACTGCCGTTATAGCTTTATGTCAACTTCAGTAAGATGAAAAAGGTTAATTAACTTAAATATGTTAAATTAATGGTTTGAAGCAACTCAATATCGACTTGCTAAATGTGGGAATACAAGAAAATCGACTTTATACCTGAATATAAGAATGTCGAATTCTTCCAAATGCACTGCCGTTATAGCTTTATGTCAACTTCAGTAAAGATGAAGAAGGCAAATTAACTTAAATATGTTAAGATAATGATTTGAAGCAACTCAATAGTGATTGTCAAATGTGAATATACAAGAAAATCGACTTTATACCTAAATATAAGATTGTGGAATTCTTCCAAATGCACTGCCGTTATAGCTTTATGTCAACTTCAGTAAATTGAAGAAAGTTAATTAACTTAAATGTGTTTAATTAATGATCTGAAACAACTCAGTTTCGATTCCTTAATGTGTATACATGTACAACAAAATCGACTTTATACCTTAATATAGGATTGTGGAATTCTTCCAAATGCACTGCCGTTATGGCTTTATGTCCACTTCAGTAAGATGAAGAAGGCAAATTAACTTAAATATGTTAAACTAATGATTTGAAGCAACTCAATATCGATTGTCAAATGTGAATATACAAGAAAATCGACTTTATACCTAAATATAAGATTGTGGAATTCTTCCAAATGCACTGCCGTTATAGCTTTATGTCAACTTCAGTAAAGTAAAGAAGGTTAATTAACTTAAATATGTTAAGATAATGATTTGAAGCAACTCAATAGTGATTGTCAAATGTGAATATACAAGAAAATCGACTTTATACCTAAATATAAGATTGTCGAATTCTTCCAAATGCACTGCCGTTATAGCTTTATGTCAACTTCAGTAAGATAAAGAAAGTTAATTAACTTAAATATGTTAAATTAATGATCTAAGGCAATTCAATATCGACTGCTAAATTCTTCCAAATGAACTGCCGTTAAGGCTTTATGTCAACTTCAGTAAGATAAAGAAGGTTAATTAACTTAAATATGTTAAGATAATGATTTGAAGCAACTCAATAGTGATTGTCAAATGTGAATATACAAGAAAATCGACTTTATACCTAAATATAAGATTGTCGAATTCTTCCAAATGCACTGCCGTTATAGCTTTATGTCAACTTTCAGTAAAAGTAAAGAAGGTTAATTAACTTAAATATGTTAAGATAATGATTTGAAGCAACTCAATAGTGATTGTCAAATGTGAATATACAAGAAAATCGACTTTATACCTAAATATAAGATTGTCGAATTCTTCCAAATGCACTGCCGTTATAGCTTTATGTCAACTTCAGTAAGATAAAGAAGTTAATTAACTTAAATATGTTAAGATAATGATTTGAAGCAACTCAATAGTGTCAACAGTGACGTGAGCCAAGTCGCAGGTGCGACG
>NW_026091490.1:0-9047 GCF_024586455.1 Bactrocera neohumeralis
AAAGTTAACTAACCTTCTTCATCTTACAGAAGTTGGCATAAATCCAAAACGACAGTGCATTTGGATAAAAACCATAATTTTACATTTAGGTGTAAAACCGATTTTCTTGCATGTACACATTTGGCAATCCATATCAAGTTGACTCAAATCATTAGCTTCACATATTAAAGTTAATTAACCTTCTTCATTTTACAGAAGTTGGCATAAAGCCAAAATGGCAGTGCATTTGGAAAAATTCCACAATTTTACATTTAGGTATAAAACCGACTTTCTTGCATGTACACATTTAGCAATCCATATCAAGTTGCTTCAAATCATCAGCTTCACATATTAAAGTTAATTAACTTTCTTCATCTCACATAAGTTGGCATAAAGCCAAAATGGCAGTGCATTTGGAAAAATTCCATATTTTTATATTTAGGTATAAACCCGACTTTTTGCATGTACACATTTAGAAATCCATATCAAGTTGATTTCAAATCATTAGTTTATGTTACATATTAAAGTTAGAATTTCATCATCTTACTCAAGTTGCATAAACCATGTGCATTTGGAAAAATTCCATAATTTTACATTTAGGTATAAAACCGATTTTCCTGAAAGTACACTTTTAGAAATCCATATCAATTTCATTCAAATCATTTTAACATATTAAAGTATAATTAACTTCTTCATTTTTAGAAGTTGGCATACACAAAACGACAATTTGGAAAATTTATATTTACATTTAGGTTAAACCGATTTTTTTTATGCATTTGTACACATTCAACAACATATCAATGGCTTCAAATCATCATTCGTTAACATATTAAAGTCTTAATTTAATTTCTTCATGGGATAATTAACAAGATAAGTTGCGGCATAAAAAAAGGCAGTGTATTTGAAAAAAATCTGAATTTTACATTTAGGTATAAAACCGATTTTTTTGCATATACACATTTAGAAATCCATAAAAATTTGCTTCAAAATATTAAAAGTTCGAAAATCTTCAATTTTAAGTTTTATTTTTAAATGAACAACTTGTTCCTTGCAAATTTAATTGTTTTACATATAAACCATTTTTCTGCATGGGTAAATTGAAATAAGTCAAAAAAGTGCATTTAAAATTCTGTTTTTACATTTAGGTACCATGATTTTCTTGCATTTTTTAAAATCTCACTGAAAGTTGAATCTGTATCTGTATAATTCAAAACATCTTGCAAAAGAAAATTAATTATTAATTTTACATTTAGGTATAAAACCAATTTCCTTGCATTTACACATTAAGAAATCCGCCACGATCTACTTCAAATCATTAGCTTCACGTATTAACGTTTATTAACCTTCATCATCTTACACAAGTTGACATAAAGCCAAAACGGCAGTGCATTTGAAAAAATTCCATAATTTTACATTTAGGTATATAACCGATTTTCCTGCATGTACACATTCAGAAATCCATATCAAGTTGCTTAAATCATTAATTTCATATTAAAGTTAAATTAACTTCATCTTCGATTAAAGCCAAACTAATTTGGTTGCATAAGACCATAACGGCTTAGTGCATTTGGAAAAAATCCATAATTTTACATTTTTAAAATCATCAACTCTAGTTTTAAACAAAGGTTTTCTTAAGGTCATTTACAGAAGTTGCCATAAACAAAATGGCAACATTTGGAAAAAAAGTAATTTACATTTAGGTATAAAACCGATTTTCCTACATTTAAACATTTAGCAATCCATAAGTTTATTCAAATCATTAGCTTAACATATTAAAGTTAATTAACCTTCTTCATTACAAGAAGTTGCATAAGTCAAACGGCAGTGCATTTGGAAAAATCGGCAATTTTACATTTAGGTATAAAACCGATTTTCTTGCATTGTATCATTAAGAAATCCATAACAAGTTTTGAGGTAACTTGTAGCTTCACATATTAAAGTTAATTAACCTTCTTCATCTTATTCAAGTTGACATATGACCATAACGGAAGTGCATTTGGAAAAAATTCCATAATTTTACATTTAGGTATAAAACCGACTCTTATCCATGTACACATTTAGAAATCAATACGAAGTTGCTTCAAATCATTAGCATAACATATTATAGTTAATTAAAATTCTTCATCTTACAGAGGTTGGCATAAAGCCAAAACGGCAGTGCATTTGGAAAAATTCCAGAATTTTACATTTATGTATAAAACCAACTTTCTTGCATGTACACATTTAGAAATCCATATCAAGTTGTTTCAAATCATTAGCTTCACATATTAAAGTTAATTAATCTTCTTCATCTTACAGAAGTTGGCATAAAGCCAAAACGACAGTGCATTTGGAAAAATTCCACAATTTTACATTTAGGTATAAAACCGATTTTCTTGCATTTACACATTTAGAAATCCATATCATGTTGCTTCAAATCATTAGCTTAACATATTAAAGTTAATTAGCCTTCTTCATCTTACAGAAGTTGGCATAAAACCAAAACGACAGTGCATTTGGAAAAATTCCACAATTTTACATTTAAGTATAAAACCGATTTTCCTGCGCTTACACATTTAGCAATCCATATCGAGTTGATTCAAATCATTAGCGTCACATATTCAAGTTAATTAACCTTCGTCATCATACAGAAGTTGGCATAAACCAAAACGTTGCATTTCATAAAATTCGGCAATTATACATTTAGGTATAAAACCATTTTTTTTAAACATTTAGAAATCCATATCAAATCCATAAAGTTGCCTCAAATCATTAGCTTAACATATTAAAGTTAATTAACTTTCTTCATATTTCTAAAGTTGGCATAAAGCCATAACGACAGTGCATTTGGAAAAAATCCATAATTTTACATTTAGGTATAAAACCGATTTTCTTGAATACACTATACACATTTGTCAATATATGTCTATTGGCTTCAAATCATTAGCTTAACATATTAAAGTTAATTAAAGCAAAAACGGCACTGCGTTTGGAAAAATTCCATAATTTTTTATTTAGGTATAAAACTGATTTTCTTGCATTTAAACATTTGAAATCCATATCAATGTTGTTTCAAATCATTAGCTTCACATATTAAAGTTAATTAACCTTCTTCATCTTACAGAAGTTCTTAAAGCCAAACTAGACATGCATTGGAAAATTTTATAATTTACATTTAGGTTTAAATCCACAAGATCTGCCCATTGAATCAAACGGTATAAAATCAGTGCACATTTTTGGTACAAAATCCATATCAATTGCTTCAAATCATTAGCTTCACATATTAAAGTTAATTAACTTTCTTCATCTTACTGAAGTTGGCACAAAGCCAAAACGGCAGTGCATTTGGAAAAATTCCAAAATTTTTCTTTTAGGTATAAGCCGATTTTCTTGCATGTACACATTTAGAGATCCATATCAAGTTGCTTCAAATCATTAGCTTCAAATATTAAAGTTAAATAACTTTCTTCATCTTACTGAAGTTGGCACAAGCCAAAACGGCAGTGCATTTGGAAAATTCCATAATTTTACATTTAGGTATAAAACCGATTTTCTTGCATGTAACATTTAGCAATCCATATGGAAAGTTGCTTCAAATCATTAGCTTATACATATTAAAGTTAATTAACCCTCTTCATCTTAAAGTTGGCATAAAAACGGCAGTGCATTTGGAAAAATTTTCAGAATTTTACATTTAGGTATAAAACCGACTTTCTTGCATTTGCACATTTAGAAATCCATATCAAGTTGTTTCAAATTACTAAAATCACATATTAGAGTTAATTAACCATCATCTTTTACTAAAGTTGACATAAGACCATAACGGCAGTGCATTTGGAAAAAAATCCATAATTTTACATTTAGGTATAAAACCGATTTTCTTGAATGTACACATTTAGAAATCCATATCAAGTTGCTTCAAATCATTAGCTTAACACATTATAGTTATTTAACCCTCATCATCTTACTCAAGTTGAAATAAGACCATAGCGGCAGTGCATTTGGAAAAAATTGCATAATTTTACATTTAGGTATAAAACCGACTTTTTTGCATTTAAACATTTAGCAATCCATATCGAGTTGATTCAAATCATTAACGTCACATATTCAAGTCAATTAACCTTCGTCATCTTACAGAAGATGGCATAAAGCCATAATGGCAGTGCATTTGGAAAAATTCCAGAATTTTACATTTAGGTAAATAACCGATTTTCTTGCATATACACATTTAGAAATCCACAAAGATCTGCTTCACATATTAAAATTAATTAACCCTCACCATCTTACTGAAGATGGCATAAAGCCAAAACGGCAGTGCATTTGGAAAAATTTAACATTTAGGTATATAACCGATTTACCTGCATGTACACATTCAGAAATCCATATCAAGTTGCTTAAAAATAATTAGCTTAACATATTAAAGTAAATAAACCCTCATCATCTCACTAAAGTTGACATAAGACCATAACGGCAGTGCATTTGGAAAAAAATCCATAATTTTACATTTAGGTATAAAACCGATTTTCTTGAATGTACACATTTAGAAATCCATATCAAGTTCCTTCAAATCATTAGCTTAACACATTATAGTTATTTAAACCTCGTCATCTTACAGAAGATGGCATAAAGCCATAACGGCAGTACATTTGGAAAAATTCCAGAATTTTACATTTAGGTATATAACCGATTTTTCTGCATTTAAATATTTAGCAATCCATATCGAGTTGTTTCACATCATTAATGTCACATGTTCAAGTTAATTAACTTTCGTCACCTTACAGAAGTTGGCATAAAGCCAAAACGGCAGTGCATTTGGAAAAATTCCACAATTTTTTCGTATAGGTATAAAACCGATTTTCTTGCATATACACATTTGGCAATCTATGTCGAATGGCTTCAAATCATTTGCTTCACATATTAAAGTTAAATAACCTTCTTAATCTTACAGAAGTTGGCATAAAGCCAAAACGGCAGTGCATTTGGAAAATTCCAGACATTTACAATTAAGTATAAAACCGATTTTCATGCATGTACATATTTAGAAATCCCATATCAATTTGCCTCAAATCATTAGCATAACATATTAAGGTTAATTAATCTTCTTCATCTTACAGAAGTTGGCATAAAACCAAAACGACAGTGCATTTGGAAAATTCCACAATTTTACATTTAGGTATGAAACCGATTTTCCTGCATTTAAACATTTAGCGATCCATATCGAGTTGATTCAAATCATTAACTTTACATATTAAAGTTAATTAACCTTCGTCTTCTTACAAAAGTTGGCATAAAGCCAAAACGGCAGTGCATTTCGAAAAATTTCAGAATTTCACATTTGGGTATAAAACCGATTTTCTTGCATACACATTTAGAAATCCACAACGAAATGCTTTAAATCATTAGCTTCACATATTAAAGCTAATTAACCCTCATCATCTCACTAAAGTTGACATAAGACCATAAGGGCAGTGCATTTGGAAAAAAATCCATAATTTTACATTTAGGTATAAAACCGATTTTGTTGCATGTACACATTTAGAAATCCATATCATGTTGCTTCAAATCATTAGCTTAACACATTAAAGTTAACTAACCTTCTTCATCTTACAGAAGTTGGCATAAATCCAAAACGACAGTGCATTTGGATAAAAACCATAATTTTACATTTAGGTGTAAAACCGATTTTCTTGCATGTACACATTTGGCAATCCATATCAAGTTGACTCAAATCATTAGCTTCACATATTAAAGTTAACTAACCTTCTTCATCTTACAGAAGTTGGCATAAATCCAAAATGACAGTGCATTTGGAAAAATTCCACAATTTTACATTTAGGTATAAAACCGATTTTCTTGCATGTACACATTTAGCAATCCATATCAAGTTGACTCAAATCATTAGCTTCACATATTAAAGTTAATTAACCTTCGTCATTTTACAGAAGTTGGCATAAAGCCAAAATGGCAGTGCATTTGGAAAAATTCCACAATTTTACATTTAGGTATAAAACCGATTTTCTTGCATGTACACATTTAGAAATCCATATCAATTTGCTTCAAATCATTAGCTTTATATATTAAAGCTAATTAACCCTCATCATCTCACTAAAGTTGACATAAGACCATAACGGCAGTGCATTTGGAAAAAAATCCATAATTTTACATTTAGGTATAAAACCGATTTTCTTGCATGTACACATTTAGAAATCCATATCAAGTTGCTTCAAATCATTAGCTTAACATATTAAAGTTAATTAACCTTCTTCATCTTACCCAAGTTGGCATAAAACCAAAACGGCAGTGCATTTGAAAAAATTCCACAATTTTTCATTCAGGTATAAAACCGACTTCTTTCATGTACACATTTAGAAATCCATATCGAGTTGATTCAAATCATTAGCTTAACATATTAAAGTTAATTAACCTTCTTCATCTTACAGAAGTTGGCATAAAACCAAAACGACAGTGCATTTGGAAAAATTCCAGAATTTTACATTTAGGTGTAAAACCGATTTTCTTGCATGTACACATTTGGCAATCCATATCGAGTTGATTCAAATCATTAGCTTAATATAATAAAGTTAATTAACCTTCTTCATCTTACAGAAGTTGGCATAAATCCAAAATGACAGTGCATTTGGAAAAATTCCACAATTTTACATTTAGGTATAAAACCGATTTTCTTGCATGTACACATTTAGCAATCCATATCGAGTTGACTCAAATCATTAGCTTCACATATTAAAGTTAATTAACCTTCGTCATCTTACAGAAGTTGGCATAAAGCCAAAATGGCAGTGCATTTGGAAAAATTCCACAATTTTACATTTAGGTATAAAACCGATTTTCTTGCATGTACACATTTAGAAATCCATATCGAGTTGCTTCAAATCATTAGCTTCACATATTAAAGTTAATTAACTTTCTTCATCTTACTAAAGTTGGCATAAAGCCATAACGGCAGTGCATTTGGAAAAATTCCACAATTTTACATTTAGGTATAAAACCGATTTTCTTCCATGTACACATTTAGAAATCCATATCGAGTTGCTTCAAATCATTAGCTTCACATATTAAAGTTAATTAACCTTCTTAATCTTACTGAAGTTGGCATAAAACCAAAACGGCAGTGCATTTGGAAAAAATTCCAGAATTTTACATTTAGGTCTAAAACCGATTTTCTTGCATGTACACATTTAGAAATCCATATCAAGTTGACTCAAATCATTAGCTTAACATATTAAAGTTAATTAACCTTCGTCATTTTACAGAAGTTGGCATAAAGCCAAAACGGCAGTGCATTTGGAAAAATTCCATAATTTTACATTTAGGTATAAAACCGATTTTCCTGCATTTAAACATTTAGCAATCCATATCGAGTTGATTCAAATCATTAGCTTTACATATTAAAGTTAATTAACCTTCATCATCTTACAGAAGTTGGCATAAAACCAAAACGACAGTGCATTTGGAAAAATTCCATAATTTTACATTTAGGTATAAAACCGACTTTCTTGCATGTACACATTTAGAAATCCATATCAGGTTACCTCAAACCATTAGCTTAACATATTAAAGTTAATAACCCTCATCACCCTAAAGTTCATCATCTACACATTTGGAAAAAAGCAATTTTACATTTGGTATAAAACCAAAACGGCGAGTGCAAATTTGGTTAATTAAAAACTAAAGTTCCATAATTTTACATTTACATTTAGGTATAAAACCGATTTTCTTGCATTTACTCATTTAGCAATCCATATCGAGTTGATTCAAATCATTAGCTTAACATATTAAAGTTAATTAACCTTCTTCATCTTACAGAAGTTGGCATAAAGCCAAAACGACAGTGCATTTGGAAAAATTCCATAATTTTACATTTAGGTATAAAACCGATTTTCTTGCATGTACACATTTAGTATAAATATCCATATCGAGTTGCTTCAAATCATTAGCTTCACATATTAAAGTTAAATTAACCTTCTTCATCTTACTGAAGTTGGCATAAAGCCAAAACGGCAGTGCATTTGGAAAAATTCCACAATTTTACATTTAGGTATAAAACCGATTTTCTTGCATATACACATTTAGAAATCCATATCAAGTTGCTTCAAATCATTAGCTTAACATATTAAAGTTAATTAACCCTCATCATCTCACTAAAGTTGACATAAGACCATAACGGCAGTGCATTTGGAAAAAAATCCATAATTTTACATTTAGGTATAAGACCGATTTTCCTGCATTTAAATCTTAGCAAACCATATCGAGTTGAATCAAATCATTAAATTCGAATATTAAAGTTAATTAACCTTCGTCATCTTATAGAAGTTGGCATAAAGCCAAAACGGCAGTGCATTTGGAAAAATTCCACAATTTCATATGTAGGTATAAAACCGATTTTCCTGCATTTAAATATTTAGCAAACCATATCGAGTTGATTCAAATCATTAGCTTAACATATTAAAGTTAATAAGCCCTCATCATCCGCTACATACGTTACAGTTGTCGCCTCCAATGCACGCAGTCGCAACATCAGTTTCAACAAAAACGGTACCAGTACAGTACACAGTAGCATCGTCGACCGTTACACAGCCGAAAGCAAGAAGTTGTCGTCGCGCAGACGTCGACGTCGGCAGCCAAGCTATCTGCTGACTCAGCAGGGTAGTTTGTCAACGCACATTCGTTCAACAGCACAACAAGTGGCACATGCGCCACTGTATAATATATCAGCTCACCAGAATATGACGCCGCAAACCCATGTCGACAGAGCAAGAGAGAGACACACTCTGCAAGAAATCACTTGCCAATTTTGCCTGTTTATGATCCGTGTGACAATGAGTATACATCTGTACAGTTTGTACAACGAATTGACCAATTAAGAGAGTTGCCTTGGGGTTTTCTTTTTTTGCTTATCTTCCCGGGGATTGGGGAAGCTTAAAGGGTTGCGCCATGGGCAATGTTTCGTTTTTAAGTATGAATTTATTTAAATTTCAATAAATTTTTTTTGTCCCCGCCTGTTAAAAAAAATTTAAGAACCCGGTTGCGGTTTTACCGTTGCTAATAAGTTTTATTTGGCTGAAAGCTTT
>NW_026091491.1:0-9780 GCF_024586455.1 Bactrocera neohumeralis
AAAAAAAGGGGTTGGAAGGGAAAAGGAGGGTGAAAAAGAAAAAAAAATGAACTCAACCAAATGGACAAATCCTCCACAGAGGAAGGTTCTTATCACCGTTTCTTCTCCTTTCCACGTTTTTTGTTTGTTTGTTTATCAACGTTCTCACACTGTTTCATGAACACTCGCAGTAACTTTTTTTTGTTTTTTTTTTTCTCCTTACCGTCGAAACTGCACCCTCCTCTGCTGACGGGTGCAGAAGAGCGAAGAGGTTGTGGTCTGCACCACTACAAAGTCCGGTGGCGGCTCATCGGAAATGCACACTAACGGCGGCGGTAAAGAAGAAGAAGAAAAAGAAGAGGAATAGGAAAGAGGAAGAAGAGAGGAACAGGAGAAGGAAAAAAGAAGGAGCCGTCTGTAACACCTCGCCTTTCCTTTTCCTGTTTGTCTCTTCGTCCTCTGCAACGAGGGCGATGACCTCTTCGCCTTCTTGGCGATCCGTCCTGACTTGGCGTTAGAAGACGGAATGGAGACGTCGGGGGTACAAGAGAAAGCGCGCAAAGCCCTCGCCATCGTCCTTTCTACCGCCACTGTCACCGCTGCCGCTGGTGGCAGTGGCGAGCTGACAAAAGGTGACTGCAACGATCGATCCTGTGGGAACGGAGAGAGGAAAAGGAGGGACGGGACTATCCCTCCACTCTCCCCCTTCTCCCCCCTTCTCCTCCTCCTCCCCGACGCGGAGACAAAACATCGACCCCGAGAGGCGAACACAGCGGCGGTAAAGGAAGGTTCGGCTTCTTCGTCTGCTCCTTCTTCATGGCCATTGCAGCGTCGGCGGGAAAAGAAAGTGTAACTAAAAGAACAGGAATCCTCTGCCGAGGTGCGGCTGCACGGGAGGCAAGGAGCGCTTCAAGATGGACCGAGACGGCGGCGAGTGCAAAATGGTATTCATCACCTCTGCGTTCGACTGCACGCGCTCCTCTCCCACCTCCCCTTCCGTCGTGTGGGTGGGATCTGCCTGAGGCACAGTGACACGTGAGAACTGGAGGTGCTGCTGCGGTTGCTGCTGCAGGTACGCGCGGTGGATGCTGGACGGGCCAGCGCCTCAGACCTCCATCTCGGAGATGGCAACGCCGACTCTCGCCTTTCCGCGTTGGAAGGGAGCCTCTAACGGCGGAGAGCTCACCGGGGCAGAAGCAGCGGCAGCGGCGGCAGCAGCCATCGCCGTCGTCGTCGCCACTTTTTTTCCTTCTCCTTCTCCTTCTCCGTCTGCTGCCGTTGACGCCGGCACCGTGGCGGTTGCGGGCCGACGCCAACGCGAAAAACACGCTCGCTGGTACAGCATCATTGAGTTCCACGTCCCTTCCTCCTCCTCTTCCTCTTCCCTCTCCGCGAGATGGAGCCTGCAGGGCAAGCGCAGTTGAGTCAAGTGCCACAATCGCACTGCTGCTGTGACGTCGACTCTGCTCTCGATCATTAGGACGGCAAAACGCCACGGGCTGCGCGTTGTAAATGGCCTCGTCTCTTTCGGGGCGACGGGATCCACTATTGACAATCCTACTGGTGGTGGAGGAAAAGAGAGAAGAGGACTCTCACTGTTCTGCTCCGGGTGGTGGGCGAAGTCGTCGGCCGCGGGGCTTTGCCTTCTGCCCTCCTGCAGACGCGCTGCTGCTGCTGCTGCCGACGGTGGAGAGGAAAGAGGTGGCGCCCCGAGTGGGCTCTCTCTTCGTCTGTCAGTCGTCTCCTCACTGTTCCTGCAGGGACGGTCCTCGTTGTCGCCAGAAACCTCAACCAACGGTTTCCGCCTTGTTCGAGCGCGTGTGGGGTGGAGAGGAAGGCACTGTGTCCCTCTTCTTCTTTTTGTTCCTCTTTTTTCTCGCTTCCTTCTTCTTTTCTGCGGACGGTGCGCTCACCACCGTTTTTGCAGAGGGAGAAAAGACGAGGAAAGAACAAAGGCTACAGCGTCGCTTGCACCTTCACTTGCTAGCGAAGAAGAGGTCGGGCTGGGACGCCGCCGCGGATGTCATCCTTCCCGCCTGCCTCCTCTGCGTTCTTCACGTTGTGTAAAAGCAGAGAGACTGTCGGTGTGACTCCGCGCTGGATCTGCCTGCGGATCTTTCTTAGGGCTGACTTTGTCAGCGTCTTTATCTTCGTTGCCCGGCAAACTGGCAAAAAAAAAAAAAAGGGGGGGGGAGAAGAAAATGAATAGAGAGAAGGCAAAGCGTGTTTTGCTTTTGAAGGTGATGCAAAAAAGAAAAAAAATGGTAGGAGAAAAAGTTTAAAGTAAAAAAACGAATAAGAGGATGAGGACGCCAGATGCCATCCTCAGAATAATAAAAGGAAGGAGATAAAAAGATAGAGAGGAAACGGTAATCAGCAAGGTTCGGGGAGTATTGAAAGCTCGCTCTGTCAATTTTTTTTTTGTTTCTTTTCTTTCTCCTCTTCTTCTTCATGCAAACGTGCAATCAGTATTGACGAAGAGGAAATGGGTAAGGGGGTGAAAGATGAATAGAAGAAAGGGGTGTACGCAAGCGTGAGGCGGTTTATACACGCAGGCGAGGCAGTTTCTATACAGGATTCTCTTTTTTTTGAGCAAAAGAAGAAAAAAAAGAATAAAAAAAGCGCTTCTGTGAGCACCACCACCTTTAAAAAAAAAGGAACAAGCAAAAGACCGAGTGAAGAAGAAGCAAGGCGATCGTTTTTTTTTTTTTGTGTTTGTGTTGTGCTGCTCCATCGCTTTCAAAAGCTCTCTCTTCTCTTCATTATTATCACCGTGGTTGGCTGCACGACTCTCAAGGCAGACGTCGCCTTGTTGAAAAAAAAAACAAGGCGTGCAGGAGAAAGGGAACTCTTTCCAACGGTTAAAAGTGCGCCTCACTTTTCTCTCTCCTTTTTCTTTTTTTCTGTGTGTGTGTATGTGTGTATGTGTGTGTCGTATGCATGTATGTATGTATGAGTGTGTGTATGTTTGTTTGCGGCGAAGAAGAAAGGGCAATCTCCTTTTTCACTGCAGAGCGGACATGCTGAGGGACTGTTCCTCGCTTCCCTTCATGCGAGCCGAGGGTCAGTTGAGAACAAGAAGAAAGAGAGAGAGGGAGTAGCGCATTGTGCCCGCGTCACCTTCACTCCCCCTCCCTCCTCTCCCAACGGAAAAAAAAAAAAAAAGAGAACATCGTTTTTTCTTTCTTCTTTTTTGATTTCTACAGTGAAATCACCGATCGTGATGGACTTTGGGCGAGTCGCGCGGCCGCCTCCACGGACGTTCAGGACCTCTCGAGCGTCAGCGCCGAGTCCGTGGTGGGGTTTGGTCTGTCCAAGACCTCGCCGCCACCTTCCTCCTCCTCTCGGTGCTTTCGCCGTCCTGCATCTGCTTCCTTATCCTCTCTTCTACGATTTGCTGTTGTCGTTGCCGTGTTTGCCGTTGAGGAGAAGGTTGCTGCCGCCACTTCGGACCAGTACGCTAGGAACTGGATCCTTGACGCGTCGTACTTCTTCGCCAGCTTCTCGCCAAGCTGCCGTGACAAGGCCAGGCATTCCTTCTCCTTTTCCTCCTGCAAGGTCGATAGGGCGGTCTGCATTATGCGTGTCTGGGCCTCCAAGCGAGCTTGTAGGGCCTCCTTCTCTTCCGCGTCGGCGCCGGCGGTGACCTGCAGAAGGGCATACGCATCTTTTAGTTCCTCCAACGCAAGCAGCTTCTCGCACGCCTCGCAGAGCTGGACGTTCATGGTGTGCACGACGCCGTCCTGCGCCTCTCGCTCCCTGTTCTAGCGTGGCCACCTGCGTTGTCAGTTGATCCATCGCTGTGGCGGCCTTCTCGAACTTGTCCTGCTCCTGCGCGAGCTGCACCTCGTCGGCACCGCTGGGAGAGCGACTCTTTCTCTCCGCTCGTGCCAGTTGCTCACTGGCGCGGTGGGTCTCCGAGAGGGCCTTGAAGCGTCTTCGTTCGTCAGCCAGTGCGGCTTCCGCTTTTTGCGCGACGTCCATCGCGGCTTTGACAGATTCGTCGGCTTCACCCTTCAGGAGCTCGTAGCGGCGCATCAGGTTCACCGTCTCCTTGCTCCGCCGTCGCCAAGCGTTCCCGTGCGAGACGGTTGCTCGCCTCCTTTCTTGCTCGAACGCCTCCTTCGCCTGACTGAGTCGGTCAGCCAGGCGCAGCGCCTCGCCTTCCTTCGCCTCCGCCAGTGCCGCCTCCTTCTTCGACAGGGCGTCGAGCAAGCAGGCCACCTCCGCCTCGGCGTTCACGGCGCGCTCCTCCAAGGCGAAGCGAGTCGCCTGACAGTCTTCGAGCTCCTTGGCCATGTCCCGCGCACGCCGCTTGGACAGCTCGCTGGCGTGCGCGTGCTGCGTGCGGTCCTTCTCCTGAGCGCAATGCAGATTTGAGAGGAGACGGTCTACCAGCGAGAGTCGGCTCTGCAATGCCGCGTTTTTCCTCCTGAGGAGCCGCACCGATTGAAGCAGCTTCGCCTCGTTTGCGAGGGCCTCTGCGGGGGTGCGTGGAATCTGATAGAGAAACGGAGCGAAGACAGCGCGGTGGTGGCGGCTGTTGTTGTTCGTCGTCGCAGTGGTGGACGAAGGAGAGTAGGAGAACAAAGAAGTTGTTGCTGCCGCCTCGCCGCCGCGCCGCTTTTCTCGGTGCTGCGGCTCTGTTTGTGGTAGAACGCCGACGGATCGGAGGTGGTCTCCGACGCACCGCGCGCGCGTACTCCTGGCTTTGTGCTGGCGCTGTCTCCTTCCTCCGGCCGAGCCAAGGGTTGAGCCCCACGCGGGTTCAGCGCCGAAGAGAAGAGATCCGTGTGGTCCGGACTAGGGTCGGTGACGGTAAGGGGGAGGCTGCTGTCGCTGGGCGAAGGAGTCGCGATGCTACTCGCGGTGTTGCCTTCCGCCTCGTCGTCGTCGTTGTCGCCGCCTCTGCTGCTGCTGACCGATGAGTGCGCGCGCGACGGGCGGGGGCCGCGTCGCCTTCCTGTTCCGCGCCCCTTTCTCCTCTTTTTGCTGCTCCTTCGCCACTGCCGGCGTCACCGTCCTCCCTCGCTGCTGCCATCGCCGTCGTCGCCGTCGTTCGCCTCTGCTTCTCCCTCTTTTCCGTTTCCACCGGTTTTGTCGCGGCCTCGTCCTCCTCTTGTTCCTGCTACCTCAAGGGGCTTCCGCCGAGACGCGTCGGTCTGTTGTTGTCGAGTATTGGCATAGATTTGGTTGACCACCGCCGGCATCGAATGTGAGGGCCGGCCGCTTCCCGTGCTTGTCCCGGTGCCGGCCGTCGCGGAGGGGAGCGTGGTCGTCGCAGGGGATGGTGAGGGGAGAAGGTCCCCGTCGGTGGTTTCTTCCTCTTCCTCCGCGCCTCCTTTTCCTCCCGATACGGCTGCTGCTTGTGCGTGGAGAGTGTAGCGCCAGTCGGGTTCATGGAGTAGCCTCCCTTTTCATTTCTCTTTGACACGGTCATTGGCCTTTTTGTCGCGTGGAGGCCACCACCACCACCACCACCACTACCGCCACTTGCCATGGCGGCCGCTGTCAGGGCCTCTGTCACCTTTTGCGAAATAATGGATCGCTGCCGTTGCTTCTGCCGCTCCAGCGCAAGTTTCAAGCGCTCATTGTCTGTCACGAGTTTCTGCAGCTGAAGACGGAGGAACTCGTCGGTCACCTCCGTCTCCTCCGTGTGCGGCGTGCTGTCGTGGCCTCCTCTCGACCCTCTTGCGGCTCCCCCGTCCCCGCAACACCACCACCGGCGGCGGCGACGACAGCCGACAGATTGTCAAGCCGCTTGCGTCTGCCTTTCCGCGCTGCAATCTCCACGAGGTCGCGCTCCCCGCGCTGGTAGGCATCCCGAAGCGGCGGGTGGCACAGATGTCGCTCCAGTACTGATCTCGCTCCCGCCGCGTCTGCTGGAGCGCCGCGGACAGGTTGTTGATTTCCGCCTGGTACCTCTCGATCAAGGAGTGCGTGAGCGTACGGAGCTGCAGCACCTCCTCCGGCGAGGCCCAGCCGTTGTCCTCACCTTCCACTGCCCCTGCGGCGGTGGCGGCGGCATCGGCACATCACCACCCGCTAGAGGGATCGAGTAGAAAGGCGAGTGGAAAGGGTGGAGGCCGTCGTGGTCGTGGCGGTTGTTACAGAGCTCGCGGCAAACGGGTCGAAGAAGTCTCGACCAGGCGGCGGCGGCAGGTCGTCCTCGTTCCTCTCGCTGTTACTTTTATTGGGTGGCCGTTCATTGTCGCCCTCTTTGTTCGCCTTCGCGCTGCCGTCGCTGCCGTTGGAGCAGCGGTAAGGGGCGTTGAGGACGTCAGTCGTGGTTGGATGTGAGAGACCGCTGATGAGCGGCTGCTGTTGCATTCTGCTGTTGTTCGCTTCGATCGCCCTCGTCTCGTTTTCTTGCGGCAGCGCCGGGTGGAGAAGTGAGCGAGGGAGAGGAGGCGACGGAAGAGGCTGCCCCGCTAACATTCTCTCTTTTTTTTTTTTTGAGAATAGTCAAACACACACAAAGCAAAAAAAAAAAAAAGTGGCTCGGACAGGAAGGAGACGGATCACACCGTTCTTCGAGAAAGAATTCCGTTATGTACAGGCAAAAATGAGGTGAGCGAGCAACTACAACAAAATAAAAAAGGGGTGATTGCGTTTCTATGGATTCTCTCCTCAAAACTCACTTTCTATTGATTTTTCCCTTTTTTTTTTCCGAAGCACGCGAGGTGTAGACGGTAAGTGTTTTTTTTTTGCTGTTGTAAAGTGCCCTTCGCTCACTACGCGTTTGTTGTTCCACACGTGTTGACGCCTTCAATCACACAACCACAGAGTGAGGGAAAACAATAATAATAATAATAATAAAAATAAAGAAAGCCTTTGCAAAGGGAAAAGAAAAAAAGAGAGGAGAGACGATAAGGGTGCCCGTAAGCGTCATTTCTAAGTGAATGAACGGACACACACACACACACGAGAAAAGATGGTGAACATACCATCCTTGTGTCAAAAAAAAAAACACACATTTGCCTTGTTGACATCTCGTTTCGCTTTTTTTTTCTTTTTACAGGGTAAATGGGAAAAAAAGTGCATAGAGAGGGAGGGAGAGAAAAATGCTTCTTTATGGTGCTGCCGTTCCCTCTCTCTCTTCTTTCCCTTTTTTGGAAAAAAAAAAAAAAAGTTACGCAGTGTGTCTCTATGAATCGTTTTTTCTATCGTTCTATGGAAGATACTGGTCAGTAACAGGGCGAGGGCGGTGTACGTCGCGGTGCCAACCAGAGGGGGAAAAACAACAACAATCATTTAAAAAAAAATGAAGAGAGGAAAGAAATCGACGATGTGCCTGAACGGCAAAGCAACCTTTTCATCTCTTTTTTCCCCCTCCATCCTTCTTTGGTGTTCGCAGTGCCGTTCTTTTTTCTTTCTCTTTTTAGAAATCGTCCAGGACAGCGGGCATCTTCACCGCATTGGTGCTGCCGTCGTAGTAAAGGTACTTCACGAGGGGTGGCGACGCCTGAGTTTGCCGCTGCTTTGTGGCGAGAGAGCCGCTGCCGTCCTTTTGCCTTTGCCGTCGGAGGCGGAGGAGTGGTGGCGGCTATGAGCCGACCGAAAAAGTCTCTGCGCGCCGGCGCCGGCGGTGGAGAAGACGGTTTGAGATTTGCTTCTGCAACCGGCGCGGTGTCAAGAGGCGGCGGACGGTCCCGTTTCTCTTCCTTCCTTTTCTTCTCCTTCACCTCCTCTTCCTGCTGTTGCTGTGGCGGCGGCAACGGCCTCCTCCCCCGTCTTTCCGTCTTGCCGGTTCGTTTCGGTGTTGCGTTTCTTTCCGTTAGCGTGGTGGTGTTGCGCCCCTATCCTCGCGAGAATGGCGTGTCGACGGATGCCCGCCACCAGCAGCTCCTTCAGTTCGTCCTTCATCGTTGGCAGCGGCTGTACCCGGCGGCCAACCCTTGCAGGACCCTCCCCACCGCCACCACCACCGATGGTCGCGCCTGCACTGGCCGAGGACGGCGTGGCCAGCATTTGCCCGTAACGCGTTCCTTGCCATGCACTGAACACCGGACCAGAGACCACGCCGAGTCGGTCAATCGATGGCGTCATCACCCATGTCTCTGCGTTCTCATTTCCCCTCCGCGTCTGCCCCACCGGGAAGCCGTGAGGGCCGTTGTTGCCGCTGCTTGGCTGGGAGCCGAAAAAGCCGCTGCCTTGCCCCAGCGGCTCTGCGGACGATCCGGACCGTTGGTGCCCTTTGCGTGAGGAAAGCGACCGCCGTGCTGCCGCTGCTGATCGATTGGCAGAGACGATAAGGACACTTTCTTGTATGACAGCCCGTACATCGCGTGCCGCTCCACCGACGCCTGCATGAGCTTCTGATCGACCGGAGGGCGCGCTGAGATCGGAGATGGGCCGAACGGGGGAACTTGAGGCTGACGTCGAAGAGCGAGCGAGGAGTAGCGGGCAAAAAGTCACGGGAGAGGCCTTCTTCGTCGAAAAGAAATGGCAGCAGTGTGGGGGTGGCCTGGCAGCCCTCGCGGAAGTCTTTGGCGGTGTGCTGGGCTTCGATGTAGACTTGACGAGCCGCCTGCTCCTCTCGTGGATAGCGCAGCGAGCCGGCAGCGCTGCCGCCGTTGCCTCTTGCGCTGGAGCTGCAGCTCGCAAACGTGCGCAGCGCCGTAATCGCCTCGTAGCCCTCCGCGAACGGATCGGGAGCCACCGCCTGCGCGACTGAGAGGAAAACGCCAGCGAGGTGAGCAAGTTCTGAAATGCAAAGCCATCCGCCGCGAGCTCGGTCTTCTCGAAGGAATAGTCCGTGTACGGGCGGTCCAGGTAGTGCTCCTGCAGACCGTTCAGGAAAGCGCTGTTTCGCCCCGCTGCCGCCCACGTTGGTGGAGGCGACGCTGGAGGAGCCACCGCCACCCGCCGACTCGGCATCGGCACCACCACCACCACTGCCGTTGAGGTAATAGCTGGCGTAGAGGTACGCGGGGTCCACGCGGAAGCCGAAGACCGGCGTGTCCGGGGAGGGCGGCTCATCCTCGCTGTCGTTGCTGTCAGCGTCCGCTGAGTGGTCATGGTGGTGGTGGTGGCCATGGCCGGAGGCCGTAAGGTCCTCGTACGCACCATTTAATGGAGACGGTTCCTTTTGAAAGACTTCCCTGTGGACTTGGGAATGAGCCGCCGCTCCGTCCGCTGCAAAGGCGCAGACAAAGACGACGACAAAGAGACCGGCCGGTCCATTACTCCCTCTCTCGCGCGCTTCCTGCGAAGTGCGAGTGTCGCTTGGTACCGCCGGCCCGCCACTGAGGCCGCCCCAATCACCTTTTCGTAGTCATAGCCGCATTCCTTCTTCAGCAACTGGATGCACTGCGCGCGGTCGGCACGGAAGAAGACGCGCGACATGCTCTCACGCAGGTCCCTCGATCGGTCCTTCGCTTGCATGCGCTGAAAGAGGTTGCGAACGGTGGCGGCCGCAGATGGAGTGATGGGTACTGCCGCCTTCCTGCTGCTGCTGCTGCTGCTGCTGCGCGCGTTCAATAGTGAGCCCGCGATGGAGAAACTGAAGCGAGTTCAGACAGCTTCGGACATCGCCGTTGCTCGTGCGCACCATCTCTGCCAGCGCCCCCGTCTCCATGGGCAAGCCCTCGCGCAGGCAGATCTCCTCCAGCCGCGAGAGCAGCCGCTGCGGCCGGATCGGCGGCAAGGAGTGAATGAAGCGAAAGTGATTCCGCAAAGGGCGGAGCGCCGGCACGTAGAGGTCGTTGCAAAGACAGAACACTGGTCGTTGAATGTCGAGCGAGAGAAGCAAGTTGGCCACGTTGCCGTGGATGCCGTCGATTTCATCGATAAGGAGGA
>NW_026091492.1:0-9884 GCF_024586455.1 Bactrocera neohumeralis
TCGATTTTCTTCTATATACACATTTAGCAGTCAATATTTAGTTCCTTCAAATCATTAACATAAAATATTTAAGATAATTAACATTCTTCATCTTGCTGAAGTTGGCATAAAGCCATAACGGCAGTGCATTTGGAAGAATTCGACAATTTTATATTCAGGTATAAAGTAGATTTTCTTGTATTTACACATTTAGCAGTCGATATTGAGTTGCTTCAAATCATTAACATCAAATATTTAAGATAATTAACATTCTTCATCTTGCTGAAGTTGGCATAAAGCCATAACGGCAGTGCATTTGGAAGAATTCGACAATCTTATATTCAGGTATAAAGTCGATTTACTTGTATATACATATTTAGCAGTCGATATTGAGTTGCTTCAAATCATTAACATCAAATATTTTAGATAATTAACATTCTTCATCTTGCTGAAGTTGACATTAAGCCATAACGGCAATGCATTTGGAAAAATTCGACAATCTTATATTCAGGTATAAATTCGATTTACTTGTATATACATATTTAGCAGTCGATATTGAGTTGCTTCAAATCATTAACATCAAATATTTTAGATAATTAACATTCTTCATCTTGCTGAAGTTGGCATAAAGCCATAACGGCAGTGCATTTGGAAGAATTCGACAATCTTATATTCAGGTATAAAGTCGATTTGCTTGTATATACACATTTAGCAGTCGATATTGAGTTGCTTAAAATCATTAACATCAAATATTTAAGTTAATTAACCATCTTCATTTTACTGAAGTTGAAATAAAGCCATAACGGCAGTGCATTTGGAAGAATTCGACAATTTTATATTCAGGTATAAAGTCGATTTTCTTGTATATACACATTTAGCAGTCGATATTGAGTTGCCTTAAATCATTAATTTAACATATTTAAGTTAATTAACCTTCTTCATCTTCTTGAAGTTGACATAAAGCCATAACGGCAGTGTTCGACAATCTTTATATTCAATCAGTCAACTTCAAATCATTAAGTCGATATTAAATATTTAAGATAATTAACATTCTTCATCTTGCTGAAGTTGGCATAAAGCCATAACGGCAGTGCATTTGGAAGAATTCGACAATCTTATATTCAGGTATAAAGTCGATTTTCTTGTATTTACACATTTAGCAGTCGATATTGAGTTGCTTCAAATCATTAACATCAAATATTTAAGTTAATTAACCTTCTTCATCTTGCTGAGGTTGACATAAAGCCATAACGGCAGTGCATTTGGAAGAATTCGACAATCTTATATTCAGGTATAAAGTCGATTTTCTTTTATATACACATTTAGTAGTCGATATTAAATTGCATTAATAATTAACATTCTTCATCTTGCTGAAGTTGGCGAAAAGTCATAACGGCAGTGCAGTTGGAAGAATTCGACAATCTTATATTCAGGTATAAATTCGATTTGCGTGTATATACACATTTAGCAGTCGATATTGAATTGCTTCAAATCATTAACATCAAATATTTAAGTTAATTAGCCTTCTTCATCTTGCTGAAGTTGACATAAAGCCATAACGGCAGTGCATTTGGAAGAATTCGACAACCTTATATTCAGGTATAAAGTAGATTTTCTTGTATTTACACATTTAGCAGTCGATATTGAGTTGCTTCAAATCATTAACATCAAATATTTAAGTTAATTAACGTTCTTCATCTTGCTGAAGTTGACATAAAGCCATAACGGCAGTGCATTTGGAAGAATTCGACAATCTTATATTCAGGTATAAAGTCGATTTACTTGTATATACACATTTAGCAGTCGATATTGAGTTGCTTCGAATCATTAACATCAAATATTTAAGATAATTAACATTCTTCATCTTGCTGAAGTTGGCATAAAGCCATAACGGCAGTGCATTTGGAAAAATTCGACAATCTTATATTCAGGTATAAATTCGATTTACTTGTATATACACATTTAGCAGTCGATATTGAGTTGCTTCGAATCATTAACATCAAATGTTTAAGATAATTAACATTCTTCATCTTGCTGAAGTTGGCATAAAGCCATAACGGCAGTGCATTTGGAAAAATTCGACAATCTTATATTCAGGTATAAATTCGATTTACTTGTATATACACATTTAGCAGTCGATATTGAGTTGCTTCAAATCATTAACATCAAATATTTAAGTTAATTAGCCTTTTTCATCTTGCTGAAGTTGACATAAAGCCATAACGGCAGTGCATTTGGAAGAATTCGGCAATTTTATATTCAGGCATAAAGTAGATTTTCTTGTATTTACACATTTAGCAGTCGATATTGAGTTGCTTCAAATCATTAACATCAAATATTTAAGTTAATTAACGTTCTTCATCTTACTGAAGTTGACATAAAGCCATAACGGCAGTGCATTTGGAAGAATTCGACAATTTTATATTCAGGTATAAAGTCGATTTACTTGTATATACACATTTAGCAGTCGATATTGAGTTGCTTCGAATCATTAACATCAAATATTTAAGATAATTAACATTCTTCATCTTGCTGAAGTTGGCATAAAGCCATAACGGCAGTGCATTTGGAAAAATTCGACAATCTTATATTCAGGTATAAATTCGATTTACTTGTATATACACATTTAGCAGTCGATATTGAGTTGCTTCAAATCATTAACATCAAATATTTAAGATAATTAACATTCTTCATCTTGCTGAAGTTGGCATAAAGCCATAACGGCAGTGCATTTGGAAAAATTCGACAATCTTATATTCAGGTATAAAGTCGATTTTCTTGTATATACACATTTAGCAGTCGATATTGAGTTGCTTCAAATCATTAACATCAAATATTTAAGTTAATTAACCTTCTTCATCTTGCTGAAGTTGACATAAAGCCATAACGGCAGTGCATTTGGAAGAATTCGACAATCTTATATTCAGGTATAAAGTCGATTTTCTTGTATATACACATTTAGCAGTCGATATTGAGTTGCTTCAAATCATTAACATCAAATATTTAAGATAATTAACCTTCTCCATCTTGCTAAAGTTGACATAAGGCCATGACGGCAGTGCATTTGGAAGAATTCGACAATCTTATATTCAGGTATAAAGTCGATTTTCTTGTATATACACATTTAGCAGGCAATATTGAGTTGCTTCAAGTCACTAACATCAAATATTTAAGATAATTAACATTCTTCATCTTGCTGAAGTTGGCATAAAGCCATAACGGCAGTGCATTTGGAAGAATTCGACAATCTTATATTCAGGTATAAAGTCGATTTTCTTGTATATACACATTTAGCAGTCGATATTGAGTTGCTTCAAATCATTAACATCAAATATTTAAGTATAATTAACCTTCTTCATCTTGCTGAAGTTGACATAAAGCCATAACGGCAGTGCATTTGGAAGAATTCGACAATCTTATATTCAGGTATAAAGTCGATTTTCTTGTATATACACATTTAGCAGTCGATATTGAGTTGCTTCAAATCATTAACATCAAATATTTTTTAATTAACCTTCTTCATCTTGCTGACGTTGACATAAAGCCATAACGGCAGTGCATTTGGAAGAATTCGATAATCTTATATTCAGGTATAAATTTAAGTTAATTAATTTTCTTTGTATATACGGCAGTGCATTTGGAAGAATTCGACAATCTTATATTCAGGTAGTCGATTTTCTTGTATATAGACAAATCATTGAGTTGCTTAAATCATATTTTATTTAAGTTAATTAACCTTCTTCATCTTGCTGAAGTTGACATAAAGCCATAACGGCAGTGCATTTGGAAGAATTCGACAATTTTATATTCAGGTATAAAGTAGATTTTCTTGTATATACACATTTAGCAGTCGATATTGAGTTGCTTCAAATCATTAACATCAAATATTTAAGTTAATTAACCTTCTTCATCTTGCTGAAGTTGACATAAAGCCATACTGGCAGTGCATTTGGAAGAATTCGACAAACTTATATTCAGGTATAAAGTCGATTTTCTTGTATATGCACACTTAAGCAGTCGATATTGAGTTACTTCAAATCATTAACATCAAATATCTAAGTTAATTAACCTTCTTCATCTTGCTGAGGTTGACATAAAGCCATAACGGCAGTTCATTTGGAAGAATTCGACAAACTTATATTCAGGTATAAAGTCGATTTGCTTGTATATACATATTTAGCAATCGATATTGATTTGCTTTAAATCAATAATGTAACTTTTGTAAGTTAACTAGCCTCCTTCATCTTACCGAAGTTGACATAAAGCCATAACGGCAGTGCATTTGGAAGAATTCGACAATTTTATATTCACGTATAAAGTAGATTTTCTTGTATTTACACATTTAGCAGTCGATATTGGGTTGCTTCAAATCATTAACATCAAATATTTAAGTTAATTAACCTTCTTCATCTTGCTGAGGTTGAAATAAAGCCATAACGGCAGTGCATTTGGAAGAATTCGACAATCTTATATTCAGGTATAAAGTCGATTTGCTTGTATATACACATTTAGCAGTCGATATTGAGTTGCTTCAAATCACTAACATCAAATATTTAAGATAATTAACCTTCTTCATCTTGTTGAAGTTGGCATAAAGCCATAACGGCAGTGCATTTGGAAGAATTCGACAATTTTATATTCAGGTATAAAGTAGATTTTCTTGTATTTACACATTTAGCAGTCGATATTGAGTTGCTTCAAATCATTAACATCAAATATTTAAGTTAATTAACCTTCTTCATCTGGCTGAGGTTGACATAAAGCCATAACGGCAGTGCATTTGGAAGAATTCGACAATTTTATATTTAGGTATAAAGTCGATTTTCTTGTATGTACATATTGAGCAGTCGATATTGAGTTGCTTCAAACCATTTTTTTTTTTTTAATAATAATACCAACGATTACCCTCCTCCCGCCCAACCGACGCGAGGGGCGCAATCCGCGAACGAGCGGAATTAGCCGAGTCATAAAAGGCAAGAGAGTTTTAAGCGTTGCGATCTTAAGCTGCTCAGCTACAGAAACAAAAATTTCAACAGCCGAAATTAAGAATTAGATTAAAGTTTATAATTATTAAATGTTACTTGTTAAGAGTAGATAAAACAATTTTTTTAATGGTAAAGAGTTAGTCTGTTAGATCAAATGTGCTGGAATGAAAATTGAAATCATGACATATACGGCGGAATGATTCGTTTGACTCAAAATTTGTTCTAGAAAATTTTAAAAGTAAGGGTCTAAACTGCCTGGTAGGGCGAGCGGGAACGTTAAAATTAATATCAGATAAGAGAGATGGGCTACAGACTGACCCATTCATGAGTTTTACAAGAAATATTATACCAAGCATCTCCCTACGACTAGCGAGTGTCGGGAGTTTTATAAGTTTTAAACGGTTAATGTAAGGGGGAAGATTTAAACTGGAATCCCAATGCAAATGATTTAAGGCAAAAAGTAAAAAATGTTTTTGAACGGACTCTAATTTATCCGAATGGACTTGGTAACTAGGGTTCCAAACCACAGAAGCATACTCCAATATAGGCCTCACAAGAGATGTAAAAAGAATTTTTGTGGTAAGCGGATCTCTAAATTCTTTAGACCAACGTTTAACAAAACTAAGAGCGCCTTTAGCTTTAAAAACCGTGGAAGATACGTGAAGATTAAAATTGAGTTTGGGGTCCATAGTTACTCCCAGATCAACAAAACTGCATACTTGCTCCAACCTAAAGTTTTGTATAGCGTATGAGGTAGGGTCTGCAGCTCTACGTGAAAAGCACATCGTTTTACATTTTTTAAGGTTCAATGGCATGTCATTTCTATCACACCAAGAAACTAGGTTGTTTAAGTCTGTTTGCAACTGACATCTTTCGCTGTTTGAAGTATACGTTTTAAAAAGTTTTACATCGTCAGCATATAATAAAACTTTTGAAAACTTAACAACAGATGCTATGTCGTTAATAAATAACAAGAACAGAATTGGACCAAGATGGCTACCTTGAGGAACGCCTGAAGGAACATTGATTATGTCAGAAAAAGTATCTTTAAATATGACTTGTTTAATTCTATTACTAAGATAAGAAGCAACCCATTTTAGAAATATTGGTTGAAAACCAAGAAGATCAAGTTTATTCAAAAGAATTGAATGGTTTACTTTATCAAAAGCTTTACTAAAATCTGTATATATAACATCAGTATTCTTATTCACCCTAAAGCCCGTTGATACATGTGATACAAATTCAAGCAAATTAGTTGTGGTAGATTTCCCTTTACGAAAACCATGCTGAGAACAAGAAATTAGTGGAGAGATCCGAAAGGTTATGTCGTCTGTTATAATTGCTTCAAAAAGTTTAGGTATTGCAGACAACTTTGCTATTCCTCTATAGTTTTCAATAGATGACCTAAATCCACTCTTATGCAAAGGAATTATAAATGACTTTTTCCATATGGATGGAAATAAGCCTTGCTTAAGAGATGAGTTAAAGGCACATTTCTTAAGAAAGCATGAGGGAATCATATCTGAGCCGTAATTGTATGATTGTTCTAACATATTTAACTGATTTAAGACGTCTGATTCGGAAATGGTAGGTGCGTTAATGAGAGAAATCGAACATAACTTATGCTGATGCGGAACATTTTGTGGAGATTTTGAAGAGTAATTGGACCTAAAGAATTCAGCGAACATATTAGAAATGGTGTGATTGTCACTGGACATACTAGACTTATATTTCATAGCGGACGGAAAATTAGAAATCCTGCGTTTGGAGTTGACGAAACCATAAAACAATTTTGGATTACGTATAATATTATTTTTTACTTTATTTATATAATTACTATAACATATTTTGTTAAGTTCAGCAAATTGTCGACGCAATATAGAATATTTTGAATAGTTAGCAACTAAACCAGTTTTTTTTAAAAAGTTTAAAAGCACGGGATTTTCTATTTTTTAATTTACATAATTCTTTCGAAAACCATAAATTAGAACTAATTTTTTGAGAAACAACACACTTCGGAACATATTTTTCAAATAAGTTTACAATAGTTTCATTAAAGTGGGAAGCACTAAATTCAATATTGCCACTGTAATCTGGCCAAGTTATTTTAGAAAGTTCGTAATTAATCTTCTTAAAATTAGCTTTCGCAAAGTTGAACCGACAACAAAGGTCTTGTGTATTATTATAAGCAAAGTTGGCTATGATTTCGATGTTAATTTCCAAAGCAGGATGATACGTGTCCTCTGGCCGAACTAAAGGATCACATCGGACAACAGAGAACATTGAAGCGTTATCGACGTAAACTAGATCTAAGAGCTTACCAAATTCATTTGAAATTAAATTAATTTGGTTAAGACCCAATTCCGACATTTCATCTAAGAACTCGTTAAAACATGAACGAGTACTAATAGGGATGGTGTGATCATCAATAGATTTCCATGATACGCACGGTAAGTTGAAATCTCCCAAAACAATCATGGAATCAGTATCATTTACCATTGAGAAAACATTACTTATTAATGTAGCATGCTGCATATATACAGATATGTCAGAGTGAGGCGGTATATAAGACAATGTTAAGTAGATATGGCCACTGTTAGCGCAAATACGAATGCACTTAAATTCAATGAAGTCTGCATACGGAACATCGACTTCTTCAGATGGAATTGAAGAATGAACAGCAAACAAGACGCCACCTCCTTTTCTGTTCAGCCGGTCATATCTAAAGATTTCGAATTCGCTGTTGAATATTTCGTTATAAAAAATGTGGGGCTTTAGCCAAGTTTCTGTCAAAGCAATGATTTTAAAGTTGCAATGAATGCAATTTAGATACAAATCAGTAAGTTTTGTATTAAGCCCTCTAACATTTTGATAATAAACAATCAGCGAATTATTGTTAATTAGTTTTTTGTATCAACGGGATTTCTTGGCATTTTAGTGTAGTTATCACTTTTCACGTTTGTTCTCGAATTCGCGCACAAAGACCCCAGATGGCCAGAATGAGTTGTCAAGTATCAGTTGAAAATTGTCAGCGGATACGTCGATCTTAAACGAGGAAATATCTCTGTTGTATTTGAAGTTAAATTTACGGATGTCTGTATCTACCGTTTTTAATTTCGACGAGATGTAACTTTTTATATCCTCGACTGTGGTATCCGCAGCAAGTCTCGAGATAAAAATTGCTTTTTTCCGCGGTATTACCACTAAGTTTTTATTAGCTGACTTGGAGGTATTTGGAGGCGGATCTTGAGTAGTTTTCGGCTTACCGTATTCAGTAACAATTTTCTCTGTGTCCTGAGCAGACGGAACCTTCTCTCCTTGAGGACGAGGGAATGCAAGATTTATGAGGTCAATAGCGGGTGGTGGCATACTTTTTAAGAAAGATACAGTGGTATCTTCATCAGACGGACGTTTTCGTTTAGGTTTTGGATTCTCATCCCGAGTATTTAGGCATTGAAATGATTGAAACAGCGTTTCATAATGCCTAAATTTTTCAGTAATGGTTTCAAGCTCTCGACCAATCTCCTTGAAACCATTGCGCGCCTGCTTAAAAACTTTAAACAATTCAATTTCAGTTGGTCTGCATTTCAAGCAAGACCAGCGCAAGCCCTTACTGTCAAGAATGGAATCCAAAATCCTACCTGTCAGTCCAGCACATTTAAGATGGGCAAGCCCATCACAAAGCCAACAAGAAACATAGCGAAGAAACTCGCTTTTCACAGAGCAGTTCGGAAAGTTACAAGTCATAATGAACAAAAACAGTATTAAACAAAAATATAAAAAATGTTAAATAATAAAAGCAAAAAGCGCGATGACAAAAATATTTATAACAAATGAATGCAATAAAATAGTAAGTTATCAAAGATAACAACCAATGTAGCGAGCAGTTTGTGATGCACTGTAACACACGAAAAGTAAGAAACTCACGATCAGCTGTGGACAAAGATGGAAATGAATAAAAACAAGAAAGAAATTTAAGTAAGCAATATAAATTAACACTAACAATTGCACTATTTAAAATGTAGCAACAAAAACAAATTGAAAATGACTCAGCACAATAAATTAAAATTAGCCAGAACAGAATTAAAGTAAAATCAATTGCTTCACTAGCACAATATAACACTGATACTTATCTTAAAAGATCACTTAATACAAAAATTTTCACAATAAAATTTTAAATATAAATTAAATAAATTCGCCAGAGCACCAAATTTACAGCTGAGCACGAGAAGAGTTGCCAGATATATATTAACATTTAATATTTAAGATAAGTAACATTCTTCATCTTGCTGAAGTTGGCATAAAGCCATGACGGTAGTGCATTTGGAAGAATTCTACAATCTTATATTCATGTATTAAGTCGATTTGCTTGTATATACACATTTAGCAGTCGATATTGAGTTGCTTCAAATCACTAACATCAAATATTTAAGATAATTAACCTTCTTCATCTTGTTGAAGTTGGCATAAAGTCATAACGGCAGTGCATTTGGAAGAATTCGACAATTTTATATTCAGGTATAAAGCAGATTTTCTTGGCATAAAGCCATAACGGCAGTGCATTTGGAAGAATTCGACAATTTTATATTCACGTATAAAGTAGATTTTCTTGTATCTACAGATTTAGCAGTCGATATTGAGTTGCTTCAAATCTTTAACATCAAATATTTAAGTTAATTAACCTTCTTCATCTTGCTGAGGTTGACATAAAGCCATAACGGCAGGGCAGTTGGAAGAATTCGACAATCTTATATTCAGGTATAAATTCGATTTGCTTGTATATACACATTTAGCAGTCGATATTGAGTTGCTTCAAATCATCAACATCAAATATTTAAGTTAATTAACCTTCTTCATTTTACTGAAGTTGACATAAAGCCATAACGGCAGTGCATTTGGAAGAAACGACAATCTTATATT
>NW_026091493.1:0-4762 GCF_024586455.1 Bactrocera neohumeralis
ATATTAAAGTTAAATAACTTTCGTCATCTTACAGAAGTTCGCATCAAGCAAAAACGGCAGTGCATTTGGAAAAATTCCACAATTTTCCATTTAGGTATAAAACCGAATTTCTGGCCTGTTCACATTTAGAAATCCATATCAAGTTGCTTCAAATCATTAGCTTCACATATTAAAGTTAATTAATCTTCTTCATCTTACTGAAGTTGGCATAAAGCCATAACGGCAGTGCATTTGGAAAAATTCCACAATTTTACATTTAGGTATAAAACCGCTTTTCTTGCTTATACATACACATTTAGAAATCCATATCAAGTTGCTTCAAATCATTAGCTTTACATAATGAAGTTAATTAACTCTTACCATCTTACTCAAGTTGACATAAAACCATAACGGCAGTGCATTTGGAAAAATTCCATAATTTTACATTTAGGTATAAAACCGACTTTCTTGCATGTACACATTTAGAAATCCATATCAAGTTGCTTCAAATCATTAGCTTAACATATTAAAGTTAATTAACCCTCACCATCTTACTCAAGTTGACATAAGACCATAACGGCAGTGCATTTGGAAAAATTCCATAATTTTACATTTAGGTATAAAACCGACTTTCTTGCATGTACACAATTAGAAATCCATGTCAAGTTGCTCCAAATTAATAAATTCACATATTAAAGTTAATTAATCTTCTTCATCTTACTGAAGTTGGCATAAAGCCATAACGGCAGTGCATTTGGAAAAATTCCACAATTTTACATTTAGGTATAAAACCGACTTTATTGCATGTACACATTAAGAAATCCACAACGAATTGCTTCAAATCATCAGCTTGACTAATTCAAGTTAATTAACTCTTACCATCTTACTCAAGTTGACATAAGACCATAACGGCAGTGCATTTGGAAAAACTCCATAATTTTACATTTAGGTATAAAACCGACTTTCTTGCATGTACACATTTAGAAATCCATATCAAGTTGCTTCAAATCATTAGCTTAACATATTAAAGTTAAATAACTTTCGTCATCTTACAGAAGTTCGCATCAAGCAAAAACGGCAGTGCATTTGGAAAAATTCCACAATTTTCCATTTAGGTATAAAACCGAATTTCTGGCCTGTTCACATTTAGAAATCCATATCAAGTTGCTTCAAATCATTAGCTTCACATATTAAAGTTAATTAATCTTCTTCATCTTACTGAAGTTGGCATAAAGCCAAAACGGCAGTGCATTTGGAAAAACTCCATAATTTTACATTTAGGTATAAAACCAACTTTCTTGCATGTACACATTTAGAAATCCATATCAAGTTGCTTCAAATCATTAGCTTAATATATTAAAGTTAATTAACCCTCACCATCTTACTGAAGTTGGCATAAAGCCATAACGGCAGTGCATTTGGAAAAATTCCACAATTTTACATTTAGGTATAAAACCGACTTTCTTGCATGTACACATTTAGAAATCCATATCAGGTTGCTTCAAATCATTAGCTTCACATATTAAAGTTAATTAATCATCTTACTCAAACATATTAAAAGAAAAATTCCACAATTTTACAAGGTATAACTTTCTTTTACACATTAAGAAATCCATAACGAATCTTACCATTACAAAGCAAAAACGGCAGTGCATTTGGAAAAAATTCCACAATTTTACATTTAGGTATAAAACCGACTTTCTTGCATGTACACATTAAGAAATCCATATCAGAAGTTGCTTCAAATCATTAGCTTAACATATTAAAGTTAATTAACCCTCACCATCTTACTCAAGTTGACATAAGACCATAACGGCAGTGCATTTGGAAAAACTCCATAATTTTACATTTAGGTATAAAACCGACTTTCTTGCATGTACACATTTAGAAATCCATATCAAGTTGCTTCAAATCATTAGCTTAATATATTAAAGTTAATTAACCCTCACCATCTTACTCAAGTTGACATAAGACCATAACGGCAGTGCATTTGGAAAAATTCCTTAATTTTACATTTAGGTATAAAACCGACTTTCTTGCATGTACACATTTAGAAATCCATACGAAGTTGCTTCAAATCATTAGCTTAACATATTAAAGTTAATTAACTCTTACCATCTTACTCAAGTTGACATAAGACCATACCGGCAGTGCATTTGGAAAAACTCCACAATTTTACATTTAGGTATAAAACCGACTTTCTTGCATGTACACATTTAGAAATCCACATCAAGTTGCTTCAAATTATTAAATTCACATATTAAAGTTAATTAATCTTCTTCATCTTACTGAAGTTGGCATAAAGCCATAACGGCAGTGCATTTGGAAAAACTCCATAATTTTACATTTAGGTATAAAACCGACTTTCTTGCATGTACACATTTAGAAATCCATATCAAGTTGCTTCAAATTATTACATTCACATATTAAAGTTAATTAATCTTCTTCATCTTACAGAAGTTGGCATAAAGCCACAACGGCAGTGCATTTGGAAAAAATTCCACAATTTTACATTTAGGTATAAAACCGACTTTCTTGCATGTACACATTTAAAAGTCCATCTCAAGTTGCTTCAAATCATTAGCTTCACATATTAAAGTTAATTAATCTTCTTCATCTTACTGAAGTTGGCATAAAGCCATAACGGCAGTACATTTGGAAAAATTCCACAATTTTACATTTAGGTATAAAACCGACTTTCTTGCATGTACACATTTAGACATCCATATCAAGTTGCTTCAAATCATTAGCTTAACATATTAAAGTTAAATAACTTTCGTCATCTTACAGAAGTTCGCATCAAGCAAAAACGGCAGTGCATTTGGAAAAATTCCACAATTTTCCATTTAGGTATAAAACCGACTTTCTTGCATGTACACATTTAGAAATCCATATCAAGTTGCTTCAAATCATTAGCTTAACATATTAAAGTTAATTAATCTTCTTCATCTTACTGAAGTTGGCATAAAGCCATAACGGCAGTGCATTTGGAAAAATTCCATAATTTTACATTTAGGTATAAAACCGACTTTCTTGCATGTACACATTTAGAAATCCATATCAAGTTGCTTCAAATCATTAGCTTAACATATTAAAGTTAATTAACCCTCACCATCTCACTCAAGTGGACATAAGACCATAACGGCAGTGCATTTGGAAAAATTCCACAATTTTACATTTAGGTATAAAACCGACTTTCTTGCATGTACACATTTAGAAATCCATATCAAGTTGCTTCAAATCATTAGCTTAACATATTAAAGTTAAATAACTTTCGTCATCTTACAGAAGTTCGCATCAAGCAAAAACGGCAGTGCATTTGGAAAAACTCCATAATTTTACATTTAGGTATAAAACCGACTTTCTTGCATGTACACATTTAGAAATCCACATCAAATTGCTTCAAATCATTAGCTTCACATATTAAAGTTAATTAACTTTCTTCATCTTACTGTAGTTGGCATAAAGCCATAACGGCAGTGCATTTAGAAAAATTGCACAATTTTACATTTAGGTATAAAACCGACTTTCTTGCAAGTACACATTTAGAAATCCATATAAAGTTAACTCAAATCATTAGCTTCACATATTAAAGTTAATTAACCTTCACCATCTTACTCAAGTTGACATAAGACCATAACGGCAGTGCATTTGGAAAAATTCCATAATTTTACATTTAGGTATAAAACCGACTTTCTTGCATGTACACATTTAGAAATCCATATCAAGTTGCTTCAAATCATTAGCTTAACATATTAAAGTTAATTAACCTTCTTCATCTTACTGAAGTTCGCATAAAGCAAAAACGGCAGTGCATTTGGAAAAATTCCACAATTTTCCATTTAGGTATAAAACCGAATTTCTGGCCTGTTCACATTTAGAAATCCATATCAAGTTGCTTCAAATCATTAGCTTCACATATTAAAGTTAATTAATCTTCTTTATCTTACTCAAGTTGGCATAAAGCCATAAGGGCAGTGCATTTGGAAAAATTCCACAATTTTACATTTAGGTATAAAACCGACTTTCTTGCATGTACACATTTAGAAATCCATATCAAGTTGCTTCAAATCATTAGCTTAACATATTAAAGTTAATTAACCTTCACCATCTTACTCAAGTTGACATAAGACCATAACGGCAGTGCATTTGGAAAAACTCCATAATTTTACATTTAGGTATAAAACCGACTTTCTTGCATGTACACATTTAGAAATCCATATCAAGTTGCTTCAAATCATTAGCTTAACATATTAAAGTTAATTAACTTTCGTCATCTTACAGAAGTTGGCATAAAGCCAAAACGGCAGTGCATTTGGAAAAACTCCATAATTTTACATTTAGGTATAAAACCGACTTTCTTGCATGCACACATTTAGAAATCCATATCAAGTTGCTTCAAATCATTAGCTTAACATATTAAAGTTAAATAACTTTCGTCATCTTACAGAAGTTCGCATAAAGCAAAAACGGCAGTGCATTTGGAAAAATTCCACAATTTTCCATTTAGGTATAAAACCGATCTTTCTTGCAAGTACACATTTAGAAATCCATATCAAGTTGCTTCAAATTATTAAATTCACATATTAAAGTTAATTAATCTTCTTCATCTTACTGAAGTTGGCTTAAAACCATAACGGCGGTGCACTTGGAAAAATTCCGCAATTATACATTTAGGTATAAAACCGACTTTCTTGCAAGTACACATTAAGAAATCCACAACGAATTGCTTCAAATCATTAGCTTGACTAATTCAAGTTAATTAACTCTTACCATCTTACTC
>NW_026091494.1:0-6867 GCF_024586455.1 Bactrocera neohumeralis
AGTTAATTATCTTAAATATGTTATATTAATGATTTAAGGCAATTCAATATCGACTGTTAAATGTGTATATACAAGAACATCGACTTTATACCTGAATATAAGAATGTCGAATTCTTCCAAATGCACTGCCGTTGTGGCTTTATGTCAACTTCAGTAAGATGAAGAAAGTTAGTTAACTTAAATATGTTATATTAATGATTTAAAGCAATTCAATATCGACTGCTAAATGTGTATATACAAGAAAATCGATTTTATACCTGAATATAAGAATTGTCGAATTCTTCCAAATGCACTGCCGTTATGGCGTTATGTCAACTTCGGTAAGATGAAGAAGTTTAATTAACTTAAGTATGTTAAACTAATGATTTCAAGCAACTCAATATCGATTGCTAAATGTGTAATCACAAGAAAGTCGACTTTATACCTGAACATAAGATTGTTGATTTCTTCCAACTGCACTGCCGTTATGGCTTTATGTCAACTTCAGTAAGATGAGTAAGGTTAATTAACTTAAATATGTTAAATTAATGATTTAAGGCAATTCAATATCGACTGCTAAATATGTATATACAAGAAAATCGACTTTATACCTGAATATAAGATTGTCGAATTATTCCAAATGCAGTGCCGTTATGGCTTTATGTCAATTTCAGTAAGATTAAGAAAGCTAATTATCTTAAATATGTTAAATTAATGATTAAAGGCAATTCAATATCGACTGCAAAAAGTGTATATACAAGAACATCGACTTTATACCTGAATATAAGAATGTCGAATTCTTCCAAATGCACTGCCGTTATGGCTTTATGTCAACTTCAGTATAATGAAGAGAGTTAGTTAACTTAAATATGTTATATTAATGATTTAAGGCAATTCAATATCGACTGCTAAATGTGTATATACATGAAAATCGACTTTATACTTGAATATAAGGATGTCGAGTTCTTCCAAATGCACTGCCGTTATAGAGTAATGTCAACTTCGGTAAGATTAAGAAGTTTAATTAACTTAATTATGTTAAACTAATGATTTGGAGCAACTCAATATCGATTGCTAAATGTGTAATCACAAGAAAGTCGACTTTATACCTGAATATAAGGATGTCATATTCTTCCAAATGCACTGCCGTTATGGTTTTATGTCAACTTCAGTAAGATGAGGAAGGCTAATTAACTTAAATATATTATATTAATGATTTAAGGCAATTCAATATCGACTGCTAAATGTGTATATACAAGAACATCGACTTTATACCTGAATATAAGAATGTCGAATTCTTCCAAATGCACTGCCGTTATGGCTTTATGTCAATTTTAGTAAGATGAAGAAAGTTAATTATCTAAAATATGTTAAATTAATGATTAAAGGCAATTCAATATCGACTGCAAAATGTGTATATACAAGAACATCGACTTTATACCTGAACATAAGATTGTTGATTTTTTCCAACTGCACTGCCGTTATGGCTTTATGTCATTTTCAGTAAGATGAGGAAGGTTAATTAACTTAAATATGTTAAATTAATGATTTAAAGCAACTCAATATCGACTGCTAAATATGTACATACAAGAAAGTCGACTTTATACCTGAACATAAGATTGTTGATTTCTTCCTAGTACATTGCCGTTATGGATTTTTGTCAACTTCGGTAAGATTAGGAAGTTTAATTAACTCAAATATGTTAAATTAATGATTTGAAGCAACTCAATATCGATTGCTAAATTTGTAATCACAAGAAAATCGACCTTATACCTGTATATAAGATTGTCAAATTTTTACAAATGCACTGCCGTTATGGCTTTATGTCAACTTCAGGAAGATGAAGGAAGTTACTTAACTTAAATATGTTAAATTAATGATTTAAGGCAAATCCATATCGACTGCTAAATGTGTATATACAAGAAAGTCGACTTTATACCTGAACATAAGATTGTTGATTTCTTCCTAGTACATTGCCGTTATGGATTTTTGTCAACTTCGGTTAGATGAGGAAGTTTAATTAACTTAAATATGTTAAATTAATGATTTGAAGCAACTCAATATCGATTGCTAAATTTGCAATCGCAAGAAAGTCGACTTTATACCTGAATATAAGGATGTCATATTCTTCCAAATGCACTGCCGTTATGGTTTTATGTCAACTTCAGTAAGATGAGGAAGGTTAATTAACTTAAATATGTTAAATTAATGATTAAAGGCAATTCAATATCGACTGCTAAATGTGTATATACAAGAACATCGACTTTATACCTGAATATAAGAATGTCGAATTCTTCCAAATGCACTGCCGTTATGGCTTTATGTCAATTTTAGTAAGATGAAGAAAGTTAATTATCTAAAATATGTTAAATTAATGATTAAAGGCAATTCAATATCGACTGCACAATGTGTATATACAAGAACATCGACTTTATACCTGAACATAAGATTGTTGATTTTTCCAAATGCACTGCCGTTATGGCTTTATGTCAACTTCAGTAAGATGAGGAAGGTTAATTAACTTAAATATGTTAAATTAATGATTTAAAGCAACTCAATATCGACTGCTAAATATGTATATACAGGAAAATCGACCTTATACCTGTATATAAGATTGTCGAATTTTTCCAAATGCAATGCCGTTATGGCTTTATGTCAACTTCAGGAAGATGAAGAAAGTTAATTAACTTAAAGATGTTAAATTAATGATTTAAAGCAAATCAATATCGACTGCTTAATATGTATATACAAGAAAATCGACCTTATAACTGTATTTAAGATTGTCGATGTCATCCAAATGCACTGCCGTTATGGCTTTATGTCAACTTCAGTAAGATGAAGAATGTTAATTAACTTAAATAAGTGAAGTAAATGATTTGAAGCAACTCAATATCGAATGCTAAATGTGTATATACAAGAAAATCGACTTTATACCTAAATATAAGAATGTCGAATTCTTCCAAATGCACTGCCGTTATGGCTTTATGTCAACTTCAGTAAGATGAAGAAAGTTAATTATCTTAAATATGTTAAATTAATGATTAAAGGCAATTCAATATCGACTGCAAAATGTGTATATACAAGAACATCGACTTCATACCTGAATATAAGAATGTCGAATTCTTCCAAATGCAGTGCCGTTATGGTTTTATGTCAACTTCAGTAAGATGAAAAAGGTTAATTAACTTAAATATGTTAAATTAATGATTTAAAGCAACTCAATATCGACTGCTTAATATGTATATACAAGAAAATCGACCTTATACCTGTATATAAGATTGTCGAATTTTTACAAATGCTCTGCCGTTAAGGCTTTATGTCAACTTCGGTAAGATGAAGAAAGTTAATTAACTTAAATATGTTAAATTAATGATTTAAAGCAACTCAATATCGACTGCTAAATGTGTATATACAAGAAAATCGACTTTATACCTGAATATAAGATTGTCGAATTTTTCCAAATGCACTGCCGTTATGGCTTTATGTCAACTTCAGTAAGATGAGGAAGGTTAATTAACTTAAATATGTTAAATTAATGATTTAAAGCAATTCAATATCGACTGCTAAATGTGTATATACAAGAAAATCGACCTTATACCTGAATATAAGATTGTCGAATTTTTCCAAATGCACTGCCGTTATGGCTTATGTCAACTTCGGTAAGATGAAGAAAGTTAATTAACTTAAATATGTTAAATTAATGATTTAAGGCAAATCCATATCGACTGCTAAATATGTATATACAAGAAAATCGACTTTATACCTGAATATAAGATTGTCGAATTCTTCCAAATGCACTGCCGTTATGGCTTTATGTCAACTTCAGTAAGATGAAGAAAGTTAATTAACTTAAATATGTTAAATTAATGATTTAAGGCAATTCAATATCGACTGCTAAATGTGTATATACAAGAAAATCGACTTTATACCTGAATATAAGATTGTCGAATTCTTCCAAATGCACTGCCGTTATGGCTTTATGTCAACTTTCAGTAAGATGAAGAAAGTTAATTGACTTAAATATGTTAAATTAATGATTTAAGGCAATTCAATATCGATTGCTAAACGTGTATATACAAGAAATCGACTTTATACCTGAATAGAAGATTGTCGAATTCTTCCAAATGCACTGCCGTTATGGCGTTATATCCACCTCAGTAAAATGAAGAAGTTAATTAACTTAAATATGTTAAATTAATGATTTAAAGCAACTCAATATCGACTGCTAAATGTGTATATACAAGAAAATCGACTTTATACCTGAATATAAGATTGTCGATTTATTCCAAATGCACTGCCGTTATGGCTTTATGTCAACTTCAGTAAGATGAGGAAGGTTAATTAACTTAAATATGTTAAATTAATGATTTAAAGCAACTCAATATCGACTGCTAAATGTGTATATACAAGAAAATCGACTTTATACCTGAATATAAGATTGTCGAATTCTTCCAAATGCACTGCCGTTATGGCTTTATGTCAACTTCAGTAAGATGAAGAAGGTTAATTAACTTAAATATGTTAAATTAATGATTTAAAGCAACTCAATATCGACTGCTAAATATGTATATACAAGAAAATCGACTTTATACCTGAATATAAGATTTGTCGAATTCTTCCAAATGCACTGCCGTTATGGCTTTATGTCAACTTCAGTAAGATGAAGAAAGTTAATTATCTTAAATATGTTAAATTAATGATTTAAAGCAAATCGATATCGACTGCTAAATGTGTATATACAATAAAATCGACTTTATACCTGAATATAAGAATGTCGAATTCTTCCAAATGCACTGCCGTTATGGCTTTATGTCAACTTCAGTAAGATGAAGAAGTTTAATTAACTTAAATATGTTTAACTAATCATTTGCAGCAACTCAATATCGATTGCTAAATGTGTAATCACAAGAAAGTCGACTTTATACTTGAACATAAGATTGTTGATTTCCGTCAACTTTATGTCAACTTCAGTAAGATGAAGAAGGTAAATTAACTTAAAGATGTTAAATTAATGATTTAAGGCAATTCAATATCGACTGCTAAATGTGTATATACAAGAAAATCGACTTTATACCTGAATATAAGAATGTCGAATTCTTCCAAATGCACTGCCGTTATGGCTTTATGTCAACTTCAGTAAGATGAAGAAAGTTAATTATCTTAAATATGTTAAATTAATGATTAAAAGCAATTCAATATCGACTGCTAAATGTGTAATCACAAGAAAGTCGACTTTATACCTGAACATAAGATTGTTGATTTTTTCCAACTGCACTGCCGTTATGGCTTTATGTCATTTTCAGTAAGATGAGGAAGGTTAATTAACTTAAATATGTTAAATTAATGATTTAAAGCAACTCAATATCGACTGCTAAATATGTATATACAAGAAAATCGACCTTATACCTGTATTCAAGATTGTCAAATTTTTACAAATGCAATGCCGCTATGGCTTTATGCCAACTTCGGTAAGATGGAGAAAGTTAATTAACTTAAATATGTTATAGTAATGATTTAAAGCAACTCAATATCGATTGCTAAATATGTATATACAAGAAAATCGACCTTATACCTGAATATAAGATTGTTGAATTCTTCCAAATGCACTGCCGTTATGGCTTTATGTCAACTTCGATAAGATGAAGAAGGTTAATTAACTTAAACGAGTGAAGCTAATGATTTAAGGCAACTCAATATCGACTGCTACGTGTGGGTGTACAAGAAAATCGACTTTATACCTGAACATAAGATTGTCGATTTCTTCCAACTGAATTGCCGTTATGGCTTTATGTCAACTTCAGTAAGATGAGGAAGTTTAATTAACTTAAATATGTTAAATTAATGATTTAAAGCAACTCAATATCTTCTGCTAAATTTGCATATACAAGAAAATCGACTTTATACCTGAATATAAGATTGTCGAATTCTTCCAAATGCACTGCCGTTATGGTTTTATGTCAACTTCAGTAAGATGAAGAAGGTTAATTAACTTAAATATATTAAATTAATGATTTAAGGCAATTCAATATCGACTGCTAAATGTGTATATACAAGAACATCGACTTTATACCTGAATATAAGAATGTCGAATTCTTCCAAATGCACTGCCGTTATGGCTTTATGTCAATTTTAGTAAGATGAAGAAAGTTAATTATCTAAAATATGTTAAATTAATGATTTAAAGCAACTCAATATCGACTGCTAAATGTGTATATACAAGAAAATCGACTTTATACCTGAACATAAGATTGTTGATTTTTTCCAAATGCACTGCCGTTATGGCTTTATGTCAACTTCAGTAAGATGAAGAAAGTTAATTAACTTAAATATATTAAATTAATGATTTAAAGCAACTCAATATCGACTGCTAAATATGTATATACAAGAAAATCGACCTTATACCTGTATTCAAGATTGTCAAATTTTTTCAAATGCAATGCCGCTATGGCTTTATGCCAACTTCGGGAAGATGGAGAAAGTTAATTAACTTAAATATGTTAAATTAATGATTTAAGGCAAATCCATATCGACTGCTTAATATGTATATACAAGAAAATCGATTTTATACCTGAATATAAGAATGTCGAATTATTCCAAATGCACTGCCGTTATGGCTTTATGTCAACTTCAGTAAAATGAGGAAGGTTAATTAACTTTAATGTGTTAAATTTATGATTTTTACGAATTATTCCAAATGCACTGCCGATATGGCTTTATGTCAACTTCAGTAAGATGAGGAACGGTAATTAACTTAAATATGTTAAATTAATGATTTAAAGCATCTCAATATCGACAGCTAAATGTGTATATACAAGAAAATCGACTTTATACCTGAATATAAGATTGTCGAATTCTTTCAAATGCACCGCCGTTATGGCTTTATTTTGA
>NW_026091495.1:0-9842 GCF_024586455.1 Bactrocera neohumeralis
ATACATGCATGCATACATACATACATGTATTTGAAATAGAAAAAAAGTGCACTAGTAAATCAGTGTTTAGGGGATGATATACAAACCAAACTCTGTCGATCATTTCATTCATTAAAGCATCAGTGTGCATCACTTCGGGTATTTTCTGCTAATACGAACGTTCATAAGCTGATCGCTAGTGATTCAAAGTTGTTCTCTATCGCTGATTTGAAGACAAACAGTGCGCTTCATGTACATGAACTGAACTGACAGAATCAGACAGACTAACGGATCAGTACTTAAATATAAGCAAAAATTTATTACTCGTTGCAGTTCTCTGGTTACAACTTCTTATTTCCATCACTTCCCGGATGAGTTTTAATAATTTTACCTAATGGCCACTTGGCTGGAAGGGTTTCTTCATCTTTAATAATTACTATTTGTCCTTTTGTTAGATTGGCCTGTTTGGTTTTCCATTTCATTTTTTGTTGCAACATTACAACATATTCACATTCCCATTGTTTAAATGTATTTTATTATAAATTTTGTTTTTATTTTAATAATATAAAATAACGAATTTACAAATTTAAATATTATAAGTTTTATTTAAAAGGAAAATGTTAATAAGCGGGGCGGCAAGACTCCAATGCCGAATATGATTTGACGCTGCTGGTGATCGAATTTCCGTGCATTGATGTCAAAAAGTAGAAATCGCGGTAGAATGGTGTAGGTATCGACGCGGCAGTGTCTATGCGAAACTTGTTGTCCATTCTTTTTGTGTAGTGGGTACAGGTGTGGTGAGTTGTGTTGGTGTAGTGTGGTGATGTAAGTGGATGGCGCCATCGGATGTGGTGTATTACGCTGTCTTGATAGGGTGCGCCAGTTTTTCCCAGGTAGAGTGGGGGGATGCTTAACTCATTTAAACACCCATCGTTTCTAAAAATCTCTTTTAATTTTTTGAATTAATTTCCAGCTATCTAATGAACCTATTTGTGCATCATTAATTGCCTCAGGACAATCTATTATTGGACATCCTATTAAAAATGACCAGGTGTTAAAACGTTTATATCGCTTTCACTATCTATTGCACATAGAGGTCGTGAATTTAGTACTGCTTCAATCTGTGATAGCAAAGTAATCATTTCTTCAAATGTCAATTTACTTTCGTCTATCACTCTTCTTAAAAGATATTTAACCCCACAAAATTTGTTCCATTGTCCGAATATGTACATATGCTGACTTTTACCTCTTCTACCAAAAAATTTTTTCAAATCAGCTAGGAACACTTCGGTTGTTAAATCACTTACTGCTTCTAAATGAATATCCTTTGTATCCTTTAAATGTTTTTTGTGCTCTTATTCTTTTTATAAATCGCAAGATATAAGCTACTACTCTTATTAGTTTGTTTAAACTAGAATATTTTAGTATTACCTTATCCAGGAAATTTAATTCTTTTGATGTTCTCACATACGTTGCATCGATTTTTATAATCTTTTGGGTTGACCATTGATGTTCCGCTTCTCGTAACCATTTGGGACCCTTCTTCCATAGATCGTGATCTATCAGCTTATTTGCAAGTACTCCTCTGGATGCTACATACATGCTGGATTGTCTTTTGTTCCAACGTGTTGCCATATCGCAGTGGGAGTAAGTAATTTGATTTCTTCTACGCTTGTTCTGATAAATCTGTCTTTACTTCGGCAATTATTTATCCATGCTAACGTTATAGATGAATCGCTCCTAGCAAATATTTTTACTTCTCTGTTGATAACTGTTTTTATCCTTTGTAGCAATTAAGCAAGTAGGTGAGCCGCGCGTAGTTCTAGTTTTGGCAACGTTTAATTATTTTTAATTGGATTCACTTTAGTTTTACCAGCAACTATTGTTATGTATAACTGATCAAACTTTAGCATATACAACTGCTGCATAAGCTTTCTCTGAAGCATCTGCGAATCCATGTAGTTCAAATTGAAAGTTGTTTTTAGTTTCAAACCATCTAGGAATTTTTATTTGTTTTATCTCTGGTATATGCTGCATAAACTCTTGCCATTCTTTTGTTAAATTCTCGTCAAGTAATTCGTCCTAGTTGAGTTTCATCAACCAAAGTCGTCCTCTGCTATTTTTATTTTTTCATTTGCGTTATTTACCGGAATAGTTGCTATGATTTCACTGTTGTTTGACATCCACTTCCTTAAGTGAAATCGATTTTTTTGTATTTGTTTCGATATTTCATACTGAATGGCCTTACATTTATCTATTGAATATGCTCCTTTCATTAAATCGTCAATGTAGAAGTCGTTTTTAATGATGTTTGAAAGCAAATAGTTGTGGGGTTCGCATAATTTGGCAACTTCTTGTAAAGTTCTCGTTGCCAAGAAAGGAGCTGATGCTGTCGTATATGTAACTGTTTGTAGTTTGTATTCTTCTATCAGCTCTCCTTTTGTTGCTCTCCACAATATACATACGCTGGTAATCTTGATCACTATCTGTTATTTTAATTTGTCGAAACATCTTTTCAATATCACTTGTTAATACATATTGCCAAAGTCTCCATTTGAATATAATGTCAAATATATCTTTTCGAAGTCTCGGTCCTATGAAGAGGACGTCATTTAAACTACTTCCATTTTTAATTTTTGCAGACGCATCGAAAACTACTCGTAGTTTAGTTGTTAGACGGCCTTCTCGAATCACTGCTTGATGTGGCAAATAGTATGTATTATACGCATCTATTTTCACTTGCTTTTTTCATGTGACCCATTTCTAAATATTCTCTCATAAATTGCACATATTGTTGTTTTAACTCGTCATTTGTAGCGAACCTTTTTTCAAGATTAAGAACCCTCGCCATAGCTTGTTTGCGAGAGTCGCGTAAATCTTTTTCTTTTTTAAAAGGTAGATTGACGAAAAATCTATTATTTTTATCTTTTACTGTAGTTTTTTTTTTTTAATTTTTAGGTACTCATCATCATCTGCTGTATCTGCTGGAGTTGTGGTGTCTTCTATTTCCCAAAACTTCTCCAATGTTGTGGTAACCGCTGCTAAAATGATATTGCTTTTTCTCGGTTGTTGCAAAACTCCCGACAATATCCAGCCCAATTTCGTGGCTTGACCTAGTATTCGATCCTTTTTAAATATGCCTTCTTCTACTATGTCGGCATATATGTCACTTTCAATGACAATATTGATTCGATCTGATTTATTGAAATTGGGATCAGCTAAAGTGTAGTTTTTCAATTGTTCTACATCCCATTTAAACGATTTGTCTGATTGAGCACTCGCTAATTTCGGCAAAATTATTGCTTCGACATTATACGCCTCATTGCTTAGGAATCTCGACTTGATTTTAATGTTGATTTTAAATTTAGACACTCCCACTGTGGTATTTCCTAGACCTTGTAGTTCAGTTACTTCTCTTATTTTAGGTAAATGAAGTATTTGAGCTGCTTCTTCGGAAATAGTAGTCTTTTGAGATCCTTGGTCGATTGGAGCTCGCAGTGAGACATACCCTCCATCTGCTGCCTGTACTCTTATTTGTGCTGTTGCTAGCAGTATCGCTGCTTCCGAGCGTTTCGTCATCATTGTGGAGGATTTTTGTGATATTTTTTTATTTCCTTTTTTCCTTTTTTAATTCGTTGTAATGCAATAAATTGTTATGATTTCTTTCACACTTATTGCACTTTTTCTTATTACTACAATTGCCTTCATATACGTGATCAAGGCAAATGTAGCATAGCTTGTTATGAATTTCCTTCGATTCATCGTAGTCAATGCCTGGAACTTTCTGCATTCAAAAATTTGATGCCCAAGAACCTTTTGTTCCGCTGTATAAAATGTAGATGTTCGCTGTGGCTGCTTTTGATTATTCCATTTAGCTGTTTTTCTGTCTCGTATTGTTTCTAGAGCTTGATATTGCCAGAAAACAGAAAACATCATCTAGGCTTTGTATTTCTTTACTTTTTTTTACGTTCTGCCCATATAAACGTAGACTCTCTTTGTCTAGTTTTCGAACCACTATGCGAGCTATGATGGTTTGTTCGTCGTCTAAATTTAAATTGAGTCCTTTTAAAGCGTAAATACATTCCTTGGTAATTTGTATCTGTTACTGGTAGATGTTGAATTAATCTACCAGCCTCTCCACCAAATTATATCTTCAATCGGAATATCTTTTCCACTTCAGTAAATTGCTCCGAAAAATGCACCAAACTTTTAAGAAGATCGCGGAATGACGACCATTCCATTTCACCATAAAATATCGGAATTTTAATTTCCTGCAGTTTTATATTAGAACACATTTTTTGTGTTGTATTGTTCCTCTTTAATTTTTCTGTAAGTTTTTCGAGGGTAATTGCATATTTTTCTTAAAATTTCTCTATTTGATCCTCAATAGAGTTTTCCGTTATTTCTTTTCGTTGGATATTTTGAGTCTCCAAATATGCTTCTTCTACATATTCGAAATATATTTGAAGCTTGGTCTTGAATTCTCTCATTTGCTCGAGAAAATCCAGTTCGTTTTACTCAATTTCGTCAATTATATTTTTGAGCTTTTATGCACGCCGTTGATATCTTTCTTCAACGTTAGAAACAGCATCAGTTGGTTCGAACTGATTAGCTTGTTGCAAACATCCAATCAGCCAATTGCTGCTTACTGATGAAGGACCTTCGGCAACATTTTTAACTTTTAAATTTTGAATGAAATTTTCCATTATTTGAATTATATGCTCGTAGTAGTTTTTCGCAATGTAATCTTTTGCTTCTTGAGTTTTCTTAGCTATAACCTTGTTATGATTTGCTGTAAACTCTTTCATAATAGTCTGAATATGCTCAATATATTCCCGACATGAAGCTTTTCTAATTTTTCCGCTCCGAATTTTTTTCTCCTCCAACACAGCCAGATCGCCCAACTCCTTCTGTCTTTTTAGTAGATTCTCCATGATTGCTTCTTTTATTTGTGTTGATTTTTGTTGACGTTGATTATTCAATTTTATTGTTCAGATTTCTGAACAGTTCCTAAAGGCTACAATTGCAAATAAGATATTTTTGTAAATTTGTATAGAAACAGATATCATATTACAAATATTTATATGCAATATCGCTAGCACAAACGAATACAGTCTTAAACACAAATATGTAATTATAAATACCCATTTCTATCAACAGTGTAATAAATATTAATTTCGGGTATATTGATTAGAGACTGTAGTATTTAATGTATGCAATGTATGCAATGTAAAGGATCGGAGGATGGAGTCATGTGTAGAAGTTCACGCAAGTGAGGAAAGTTCTCTGATCGCCATTCACTTGGGAGTGGCCAGAAACGATTCTTTTACACATGGCTCAAGCAGCTCACTACTTCCGGTCTTTGACCAAGTATCCTCTGAGTAGCCTAAGAACATCCGTTCGAAGGTGAGCTGAAGTGAGAAGGCGAAACATTTCCTGGGTTGTGCGCTGGGTTTGGGACCCGCCACGTAAAAAACTATACCAATGAAAAACTACCAACAGCCTCGGATAAGAGCGCAAGTTTGGTGTGGGATTCGTGGTGGGAGAGAGACTCAGTCGCCGAGTACTATCATTCACTCCGGTGAATGAACGTCTTGCCACAATCAGCAGTAAACTTATGAGAGCTGCCCCCGCCACGATGTCAAAATCGTGCTTGGCGACCTTAACGCCAGCGTGGGCAAAGAAGGTATCTGTGGCAATACGGTCGGTAAATTCAGCCTCCGCGAGGAAACACCCCAAAAAGGTTGAGGCTGATTGACTTCGCCGGGGCCCGAAATATGGTTATCTGTAGTACTAGATTCCAGCATAAGAAGGTTCATCAAGCCACCTGGCTGTCTCCGGATCGAAAAGCCACCAGTCAGATCGATCATGTTGTGATAGATGGAAAATCCAAACGAACAGCTGGTACGACGAAGAGTGCCGTGTCGCAGCGGTGAGAAAACAGACTGCCTACCTCGCAACGTTACGATCGACCACAACACGTGCGGGATGGGATAGATACCGAGAGTTGAAGAGGGAAGCGAGGCGCATTTGAGGCGCCGAAATGCGTGAGTACGAAGAGCTTGATCAGCTGGCCGACAGGGGTAATGCTCGAAAATTCTACGAAAAAATGCGGCGGCTTGCAGAAGGTTTCAAGACGGGAGCATACTCTTGTAAAACCCCCAATGGTGATCCAGTCACCGATGCCCAGAGCATACTTAAACTATGGAGGTAACACTTCTCCAGCCTGCTGAATGGCAGTGAACGCACAACGCTAGGAGAAGGCGAACCCGATTCCCCAATCGATAACGATAAAGCAGACGTTTCATTGCCCGACCAAGAAGAAGTTCGAATAGCAATTACCCGTCTGAAGAACAACAAAGCGGCAGGGGCCGACGGACTACCGGCCGAGCTATTCAAACACGGCGGCGAAGAACTGATAAGGAGCATGCATCAGCTTCTTTGCAAAATATGGTTGGGCGAAAGCATGCCCAACGATTGGAATTAAGTGTGCTCTGCCCAATCCACAAAAAGGGAGACCCCACAATCTGCGCCAACTATCGTGGGATAAGCCTTCTGAACATCGCGTATAAGGTTCTATCGAGCGTATTGTGTGAAAAATTAAAGCCCACCGTCAACAAACTGATTGTACCTTATCAGTGTGGCTTAAGACCTGGAAAATCAACAACCGACCAGATATTCACCATGCGCCAAATCTTGGAAAAGACCGTGAAAGGAGAATCGACACACACCATCTCTTCGTCGGTTTCAAAGGTGCTTTCGACAGCACAAACAGCAGCTGCCTTTATGCCGCGATGTCTGAATTTGGTATCCCCGCAAAACTAATACGGCTGTGTAAACTGACGTTGAGCAACACGAAAAGCTCCGTCAGGATCGGGATGGACCTCTCCGAGCCGTTCGATACCAAACGAGGTTTCAGACAAGGCGACTCCCTATCGTGCGACTTCTTCAACCTGCTTCTGGAGAAAATAGTTCTTCTATAAGAGTGTACAGCTGCTGGCATATGTCGATGATATTGATATCATCGGCCTCAACACCCGCGCCGTTAGTTCTGCTTTCTCCAGACTGGACAAGGAAGCAAAACAAATTGGTCTGGCAGTGAACGAGGGCAAGACGAAATATCTCCTCTCATCAAACAAACAGTTGTCGCACTCGCGACTTGGCACTGACGTCACTGTTGAGAGTCATAACTTTAAAGTCGTAGATAATTTCGTCTATCTTGGAACCAGCGTAAACACCACAAACAATGACAGCCTAGAGATCCAACGCAGGATAACTCTTGCCAACAGGTGCTACTTCAGACTGAGTAGGCAATTGAGAAGCAAAGTCCTCTCTCGACAAACAAAACCAAACTCTATAAGTCACTCATAATTCCCGTCCTGCTATATGGTGCAGAGGCTTGACGATGTCAACAACTGATGAGTCGATGTTGCAAATTTTCTACGAGATATACGACGACATTGACATAGTTCAGCGAATTAAAAGATAGCGGCTATGCTGGTTAGGTCGTGTTGTCCGAATGGACGAAAGCACTCCAGCTCTGAAAGTAGTCGACGCTGTACCCGCCGGGGGAAGCAGAGGAAGAGGAAGACCTCCACTCCGTTGGAAGGACCAAGTGGAATATCCAATTGGCGCCACGTAGCGAAAGGAAGAAACGATTTGCGCGCTGTTGTTAACTCGACTATAATCGCGTAAGCGATGTCTACGCCAATTAAGAAGAAGAAGAAGAATATAAAGGATCGCAAATGATCCTAAGCTAATAATAGATAAGAAATAGTTGTGTATGCCGTTGGAAACACTAATGCTTAAAATATATGTACATACTGTCGGTATGTACAGTAGATTAATATTAAGATATGTGTATGCGCTCTGCATGTGGTGCATACATGAATTAGGATAAGAAAATCTATAAACAAAGGAGCTCTGGGCAACCAGAGTTGAGTACTATTTTATATGTGAAGTTAAACCGTCGTTCTTATTTAACAAATTGGTAACCCTGAAGTTTCTAAAACACGCGAGTGAAGTGAAAGTGAAAAAGTTTGTTTAAAAAATATATATTTTTTTTTAATTATATTTAAAAATTAATTTAAATCATAAATTGAAATAAAAAAATTCAAATAATAAAATTTCAAAACAAACAAAAATATTTTTAATTATTACTTAACTTTTTATTATCTTATATATAATTTTGTTTTTGCGAGAAATGGAGAACCAAATAAAATAAGCAGAAGAACTGCAAAAACTTCATTGAAAGTCCATGAGTATGGATATAAATGAAGAATTAGGAAATTTTGAAAAACTCCAAGGCAGTTTGGACAAAAAATGGTCAAAGTTTCAACGAAACCCATTAGAATTGTCCAAAGATCCCAAAAATAAAAAAGATAATTATTTTAAAGATGGTGTAGAAGGGACGATACGTACGCTTTATTTGACAGCGTACGCCAAGTTAAGCGAATTGATTGCTTTAATTCAAGAAAATAGTGCTCAATATTGAAGACTGCGAAATAAACGAAATATCCTCTCTACACAGCATAGAGAGACTAATAGAAAAAACTCGTGATACTGTGCTTGAGTTTATTAGCCACCACGAAAATGAAGAGTTAACAAGTAAATTCTATGATTTAAGAAATAGATTTCACAAACTCAAATTAAAATCTATTAGCAAAAAAATGCTGCCAATTTTACGTTGTCAGTGGCAAACTTTTAAGGAATTGTTTGAGCAGCTCGTAGTCTCTTAAAATGTTTTAGACACGTACATTTAAAATTTGTACTTTAAAAACTAAATTAAGAGGATCGGCTGCAAATTGTATTGCAAATCTGCCTTCAACCTCGACAAATTTTTCAGTTGCTTCGAACCTTCTTAATGAAAAATTTACTAATAAACGGTTACTAGCAAATACTTATTTCAAACAAATTTTAGATGCACCAGTAGTGACTGAGACTGCTTTTAGTGTACGAAAATTTCAAGAAAAAATTTCTGAAAGTACACAAGCATTGGAAAGTCTCAGTTTGTCTGCAGATAATTGTTACAAGCTTTATTAAACTATACGCTTTTGCAATAATTCGACAACAATTTAAGACTTTGGTATGACAATTCCCTTAAAAACCCTAAGGAAATACCTACCTAAAATTCACTACAGTCGTTTCTGAAACAAGCTTCAAAAACATCACCAATATTTCAAAATGCAGAATTTAAATGCATAATGGGATGTAATACTTCGCACAATATATTTTATTGTTATAAATTTAAAGCTCTTTCTACACAGGACAAATGGGATGCAGTAATGAAAAACAAATTATGCACTAAATTTCTTAAAACAGGGCACAATAAAAAGGAATGTAAAGGCGAAAGTTGCCTCACATGTCAAAGAAACCATCATTTATGGCTCCACAAAGATAAATCCCATAAAGCGAAAAGGTGATTCTAAACATGTCCTGTTAACTACAGCAATTGTTGGTATAAAAGGCCGTGATGGAAGAATAATAAAGGCACGTGCCTTATTAGATAATGGGTCTCAAGTTCACCTTATAACCAAAGAACTTAAAAATAAATTAAAACTCCCTTCCAGGAGAGAATCCATTATTATTGAAGGGGTTGGACAAAACAAGATCAATACAAAAGAAAGAGTTATAGCCCTGACAGACGAGCAAAATTAATGCGCCTTAAGCAACGCTAATGCGCATTGAAATTTTATGGTGACAGACGGCAGAGTTGTGCATTTGGATAGCTGATAGTGAAATTTGTTTATTTATTAAAACAAAAAGTGAAATGAAAGTGTGTGAAAAAGTGAGGAATATTGGAAAAATGAATAGCAAACTGTGCGTTGTTTATTTTCTGTCATCTAAAAATATTAAAATTTGTT
>NW_026091496.1:0-10173 GCF_024586455.1 Bactrocera neohumeralis
ACATGTACCATGTTTTTTTTTTTCTCTCTCTCTCTTTTTTACCTTTTTTGTTTGTTGTTTTATTTCCGCCGTCCGTGACGTACATTGGCGGCACTACATCCACTCATCAACAACAACAACGACAAAAAAAAAAGAATGGTCAGTCTTTTTTGAATTGTAACCCGCGGAGTGGTGTTTTTTTCCTCCTATCGTCACAACCCTCTCTCACTCTTTTTTTCTCTCTTGTTGCACAAATGCCACTCTTCCTATGCTTCACGCCACTTTTCCCTTTTTTTTTTGTTTTTTTTGTTTGCTTCGATACGTCCAAAGAGCTCAACCAGGTTTTTTTTTCTTGTTTGTTTTGTTTTGCTTCTGGAGCTTTCTGTGCTCCCACTGCCGACCTGTCTATCGGCTTTTTTTTTTTAAAAACTTGAAACGCTACCCCATCCCTCTCTCTCTTTTTTGTTGTTGTTGTTGTTAAGCTGTCCATCAAACGCCATCTTTTTGTCCGTCTGCAGACCATTGCCGTTCTTGTCACCCTTGAAGGGAGGAAGGAAGGAAGAATAAGAAGGGAGAACAAAAAGACGCATCAGGAGAAAGAGAACGAGAGAGAGAAAGGAAGAAAAAGCAATGGCCTCGGCGAATGTTGTGAGCCACGCATTGGGTGGCATGGGTCACAACGGCACCCGCGACGGGTCTCTGAACGGATCCGTCCATGACCCGAATCTCGTCGCGAGCGGAACCGTCGTCCTTTTTCCACGGCGCGGTGCAGTTCCTCAATCGCACATCAACACCGTCTCTGCCACCATCGACACACACTCCCCTGTCTCGACGGAGGTGCTGCTCATTCTCTTTCCCTTCTTTGTTGGGGTGGTGCGTGTGCTGTGGCCAATCCTTCGCTCGGCACTGTGATTTTCGTGCGCGCCGCGCGCGTGGTGGTGCGCGACATCGTCGCGGTCAGCGCCTCAGTCTACAACGGACCCGGCCTGCCGACCGACCGAAACGCCTTCTTACAGAACGCCGTGTTAATGTACCTGTCGAAGACGGTGTGGGTGCAGCGGCCCATTCCCGCCGCGGAGTGGCGAAACAAACCTTCGGTTCTACTGCTGATTGACCCCTACCGCTCCCGCGTGTATGAGCGCAGTGATTCGCCGTTTTGCATGAAAGACGACAGCTCAGACGATGAGAACGACCCCGCCTTTGAAGAACTTGCGCGTGGTGTGAAGAAACTCCAGCGACTGCTGCTCGTGAAGCTGCCGGTGGGCGATGAGTGGGTGAACGTGCAAGATGCACTAGACATTGAAATGACCTACAACTGCGAACGGATTAAGTTGGCAATGCGCCGGGCACCGAGCGGACGATCAGCTTGCGTGCGCATGGCCCGGATGCGGCAAAGCGCATCGAGTTGTTTACACAGCGCTGTCTCACGTACTTTATTTCGCAAATCCCAAACATGAAGAAGGCATGAGGAACTACTACGAACTGCAGCCGCCGAAGCGTGGCATCACCCTGGGGGCGGACAACGACTCCGACGACGCCAAACTCCTATTTAAGCGCTACCCACTGAACGATGAGAAGAACCTGGACACCGTGTTCTTCCCTGAGAAGGAGCAGATCATGAAGTATGTAGATGACTTTCTCTTCCACCGCAGTCGCTTTGCTGTGGAAGGGTTCCCATACAAGCTGGGCTTCCTTCTTCATGGTCCGCCTGGATCTGGAAAGACAACTTTTGTGAAGGCGCTCGCGGCCTACACCGGGCGGCACATCGTCTCCATTCCCTTGCGTGCGGTGGAGACGAACCAGCAGCTGTACGACGTGTTCCTCAACCGCACCTTTCATTGTGTGGGCGAGTCCGAGGACCAGACGGTTCTGCTCGACGACGTGATCTTTCTCCTCGACGACGTGGACGCCTCAAGCCCGCTGGTCTGCGCGCGGCAGCGTCGCCGCACGATCAAGCGCCGGAAGCCCACGCGGCTCACGGCGGAGACGGGGCAGCGCCGCCAACGACGCCGCACAGATGCCAAAAAGACTTTGTCGGTCGATGGAGGCGAACACGTGGACGCAGAGATCGAAGAAGAAGAAGTAGAAGAAGAGGAGGAGGAGGAGGACCTTGAAGAACACATTGTCGAACTCCAGGAGCGTCGGGCCGCCGGTGCGGTCTCTGGCGGAGCTGGCCTTGACTCGTTTCTCTCCACATTGGTTGTGGGCACGGGAAAGGACAGCCACGCCGCGATAGGTCCGGTGGTGGGGATGGGGGCGGGAACGGAGGCGGCTCCCACGATGGCAAGAAGCCGAGCAATCAAAGTCTCTTCAGTCTTGGCGGTGGCGGCAGTGGCGTCGGGGGCTTCGGAAAGCGCCGCAGGTCTCGAAGGCAAAAAATCACTCTTCTCCTTGTTTGAGTCCTCCGATAAACTGGATCTCTCCGGTCTGTTGAACGTGCTGGATGGAGTTATTGACACGCCTGGTCGTATCGTTGTGATGATCACAAACCACCTTGAGCGCCTCGATCCGGCTCTTGTCCGTCCCGGTCGCGTGTCGACGCGCCTCCGCTTTGATTTCATTCGCTTCGACGCGCTCGCGCGGATGGCGGGGCTGCATTTCGGGGGATTGCACGCCGTCGCCGGCGTCGCAGGATACAGTACAGATTATGGAAAAACTGGAACGCGAGATCGCCGCGGACCGGGAAGCCACGAAGGCCGCGCGCGCTACCGCGACCACCTGCTGAAGGTCGTGCGCAGCTCGCGGCGAGGGATGACGTGGACGCCGCCGTCGTTGTCACCCCCGCCACCACCACCACCGCCGAGTTCAAAGCAACCAGCAGTGAGCAGGATAATCGGTCCGGGCAGAAGACGAAGAAGGGGCAGACGACCTCGCAGTCCAGCCGACCCCAACACGCAAAACAGGACCTGCGGAAAGGAGGGCGAGAACCGCGCCCTCAGTGTCGCAGCAACAGCAGCAGCAGCAGCAGCGGCGACGGTGGAGAAGCCGATTGTGGTGCCCACCGGCGTTGCTGCTGCGCGGGTGCCGCGACGGACGTTGTCAGTGGACCAGGAAGCGCTCCTCCGCAGCCGCGTGGTGGCACTGGAGAGAGGCAGCACCTGGAAGCCCAGCGGTGGCAACGGACACACAGACGCGCAGAGCGACCCCCTCACCGGTCAACCGCCATCGTCTTGCGGTGGAGACCGCGAGGCGCGCGCCAGCAAGGCCAGCCGATGGCGTCTCCGTACTGCTTCCACATTTTGCCTTCCGAGGTGGAGATGATGTGTGCACAGACAGAGACGCTGGAGGAGTTTATGGAGATGCTTTCACGGGTCATCCGCGGCGAGCTCAAGTTGTAGGGAGTCCTTGCGGTTGTCGCCGCTCGTTTCCCTCACCGGCAGCGCTTTCTCTCGCTCACTGTGCTGACCCTTTCCGCATTCTCTCTGTGTGTGTGTCTCTCTCTCTGTCTCTCTTCTCTCTCTCTTTTTGAACTTCGTTCACCTGAAAAAGGAGGCGGCTCACCTTTTTTATAATTTATCACCGGCCCGCGAATGCCCAGCGGGCGCTTCCTCCACTCGCTTGTTTTTTTTTTCTTTGTTCATTTCTTCTCTTTCGTTCTCGTTGATACTCCGGTGGATTCAACTCTTTACTTTTTTGATCAGCTTTTGTTTCCACCCTTCTTTTTTTTTTTTTTTGCCTCTCTAACTCGGTACACATCTACCGCTCTCTTTCTCTCTCTCTCTCCGTGTTTTGCCATGCAATGAAAACAAAAAAAAAGAAAGTGTCTGCTCTTTTCCTTTTTTTTGTTTTTCACTTCATCTGTTTTCCTCTTGCGCATTTTTTTTTTTTTTTGTTTTCACAACTCTGCCCACTAGGTTGGTTACTCCAACGGCCCTCGTCTGCGCGTTGCTGTGTGCATGACAACGTGTTTAGTTTCGTGTCCCTCTATATATCTTGTTTTTTCTCTTTCCCCCTCACTGTTGCTCTCCAACAGTCCTCACCCTCCCGAGGGAAGCACACGATTTGACTTTGCCAATGGATAGAAAACGACAAGAGCAACAACGAAACAAAAAAAAAAAAGAAGAAACGAGAGGACCTAACGGCAACTCCTTTCTTTCCAATCCCTTACCCCTTCCCTTTTGCTTCTTCGGTCTCTCCACTTTTTTCGCGGGGCAGATGCGCGATAAAGGATAGGAGGTGGACGAGTGAAAGAAGCCGATGGAGACGCTGAGCGTCTTTTTTTGCTGACAGACACACACGTTAAAAAAAAGAGCTTTTTTGTTGTTTTGCGCATGAATGATGCAGTAGGATCAAAACATAATTCACCTTCTCCTTTTCTTTTTCTCTCTTTTCTTTTTTTCTCCCTCCTTTTTCTTATCGTCTGTATTGCTAGTCTTCTCTGCATTTTTTTTTTGCTTCTTTTTTTTGCCCTCTGCTGCTGCAAGGAGTTCTTCCAACAACAACAACAAAAAAAAAAATCTTTGCGTTAAATCCTCTTGCTTTTTTTTTTTTTTTTGCGCGTGTGTTTGTGCTTGTGCGATTTCTACGGTTCGTTCTCGCATATTCTCTATTTTTTTTTTTTTGTTTCTCTTCTTATCTTGCATCCCCCCCCCCCCCCTCTTTCCTCATCTTCCTTCTTTTTTTCTTCTTCTTTTTTTTTTCTTTTTTTTTTACCAGTGGTACGGAAACACATTCTCTCGCTCATTGGTGCCCGCACACACACACACACACACACACACAGGTGTGTTATCCCAATGGTGAATGCAGAATAATAATAAAAAAGGATCAAGGAAAAAAAAGGTACTTAAAAAAGAGCAACACAACTGTGAAAACTTGAAAAACTGCAATCAAACAACCAAGCTCATAAAGGAGTAAGGGAGAAAAAGAAAAAAACAGCAACAAAAACAACAAACAGAGAAAAAAAAGTCTAGGTTAGCCATTTTCATTCCATCCCCATCTTATCATCTTGGTGCTTTCTTCTTTTGTTTGTTTGTTTGTTTATTCTCTGTTTTTTTTTTCTCTTCCCCCTTCTTTTTTTTTAATTTGAACAACAATCCATGACGAGCCGATCCATCAAGCGCGCCGTCCTTCTCGTTGGCGGCGTGGCGGTAGGCGCGGCGACAGTGACTCAGTACCGCCTCTCAACGGACCACCACGAAAGCCGCAGACGCGCTGCGCGAGACGATCACAGCTCCTCCGCCTCCTTTCTTCTCTTTTCTTCGTCGACGACGTCCTTTATTTTCCTTTCCCTCTCCCCTCGCGGATGTGTGGGAGGAGCTGGTTGCATATTCTGCAGCTCCCGCTGGAGAAGCGACGCCGGCAACTCTATGGGACTTTTCTTTAGCGATCCAGGCGAGGGGAAAGGATGAGAGCCGCGCGGAAAAGGAGAGAAAGAGAAGGAGAAGGGGATAGGACCTGCGGCTCTTCTTCTCCCTCCTCTCCCTCACCCGTCGTTCACGCGCAGGACCTCTCGACCCTGCAAGAGGAAGGCCACCGCCACGCGCAAGGACGGAGTGGCGATGGGGCGTCTGTGCACCTGCGCGGGCTCCCGACGGACATGAAAGCGCGCTTCCTGACGTATGCCCGACATGACCCCGTAACGGGTGAATCTGTCTTGCGTATTGATGATTTTGTCGCCTGCATGCTTTTGCTTCAGCCTACCGCGCGCACACACGCAGAGGGGAGGAGGAGAGGACGACGAAGACGTCGACACGACGGCGGCGACGGGAAAGGGGGGACGGCGAGCACCACTCGGCGCTTCTCTCAACGATGGGGAGCAGCAAGGCGCGCTGCCGCCTGCTGTCCAGCGGCGTGTCCTCTCCTTCTTCCAATTTCGTTGACATGGACGAGAGCCGCACGGTCAACTACGCGGAGTTCGTTCTGCTCTTTACCCTTCTTTCGACACGGCGCCACACGTTGAAGACGGCCTTTGATGTCTTTCAGCACGGCGGCGGCGGCGGCGATGCGTGTCGGGTGAATGTGTTTGAGTTCGCGCGTTTGCTAAATGTGCTCATGGTGGACCCGAGCGTGCAGATTCATTACGACGGCCCGGCGACAAGCATCCCGATCCGCGATTCATCCGGTCAGAGTGTGGGACAAGACGGCTCGCCTTCCATCACCGAAGACGCGTTTTGCCCGCCGAGGGGGTGTCACTACGGCGCCCGCAGACTTTGCCACGAGTCTTGCCAGTCAAACTCGCCGTGCGCGCCGCGCTCGCAGTCAGGAGGAGGGGAAGCTGACGTTTTCGATTCCATCGTCGACCGTCTGGAGGCTGTTCCGCGCGCCACCGCCCGAGCACGAACTCGCCCCGCCTGGCTCCGTGCACCACGACGACGGCGCGTCCAGCAAGAAAACGCGAACCGGATGCAGTACCTGGCCAAGCTCAGCGAGGAAGACAAAAGGCGAAACGTGCTGAGCTTCGATGCTTTTTGGTACCGAATGGACTACCTCCGGTGGGAGCTCCGCGCGCGATTGAGTTTGGCATCTTTGACGCCGAGAACACCGGGGCAATTAGCCTCGCGGACTTTCGGTCTATTCTCGCCCACGACCTGGACCGTTCTCTTGTCCAAGAGCAGCAGCAGCGACAGCGACAGCGTCGCGAAGCGCGTGGCCCCGGTGGTGGCGGCGGCGGCGATGCGAAGGCTGCTGATCGAAGCACCACCAGCACTGCTTCCTTCTCCTCTTCCTCCTTTTCTTTTTCAGCGGCGAATGGCAGGCCACGACGTTTTTCAACTTTGGTGCTGTCCAGCAGGACCACAGCATTCCACCAGCCATCACCAGCGAACCGGTCCCGGCGATGCAGCCTCGAAAGACGAGAACGACGACCGCGTGATCACGTGGCAATTCTACCAGACCATCTTTGACATCATCCGCGAGAGTCAGACGACGTTGCCAGCGCTGCGGCTCGCCCTCCGCGCGGAGCCGCCAGTGCTTCCTTCGACACTTGTCGCTGGCGCTATCCCGACGGGCCACGCGTGAGAGCCGCGTTGGGGTGAAGGAGCTCGTGACACGGCGTCAATGTGGCAAGAAGGACGAGGCGGCTGAGGCACGCACGCAGCAGCAAGAGCAGCTCGTCCGTCCCACCGCCCTGACATGGAAGCAATTTGGTCAAGTCCTCAACGCCTGCGACGGTGTGCCGAGTCTGAATCCCGAGGAGCAGCAGCTTTTCTTCGAGCTCTTTGACGCGGACCGGTCTGGCACCATCACCCCGGAGGAGTTTGCGCGTCTCTGTGAGCTGAACCGGAGTTTCTTCGCCACGTACCTGCCGCGTTTTGCGGAGCCGCAGCGAAATACTGTGCAGCAATTTGTGTACTGCATGGAGCAATTAGAGTAAAAAAGAGAAAGACTAACAGAGAGAGAGAGAGAGAGAGAGAGAGAGAGGAGAGAGAAGAGAAAGAGAGGGGAAACTCTCGGTGGGACAGAGAGGATCGTATGTGTGTCACGATTGGCCCTCTTCTTTTTCTCCTTTTTTTTTTTTTGCTTGTGTCTCCGCCCATTTCCCTCTTCCTTTTTTTTTTCTTTCTTCCTCACATTCTCTTCCTCTTCCTTCTTCCTTCGTTGTTGCTTCGGTGTACTATCTGGTCTTTTCTTTTTTTTTCTTTTTTTTTTCCCCTCAATAAAGGAACGTTGCATGCGTTTTTGCTCTCGTAAGACGCTTTTTTTGTTATTCTTGTTGGGTTTTCTTCTTTGTGCATTTCTTTTTTTTTTTTGCGGTCTCTTTGGAGGTCAATTGCTAAGGCCGATGCTTTTTCTCCACGTCTCAGTCAGCTTGTTGTTGTTCTTCTTTTTTTCCTTTCTCTTTGTTTGCTTGTTTGTTTGTTTTGCCTACACGTGCCTCGCCTTGTCGGTCAATCTCTTTGCGTGGCACGACTCTTCTTTTTTTTTCTTTCTTACTTACCTTCTCACTTTATTCCTTTTGTGAACAAAAAAAAAAATACAAAAAAAAAAAAAGAGATGTAGTAGATGGAATGCGCTCACGCGACAGTACCCACAAATTGCTTTACCCAAAAAGAAACCCACACACACACACACACGCAAATAATAAAAAAGAACCAACAGAAGAATAAAACGGTGTGGAGCACCACACACGGAAAGACAGAGCGAGTCACGGTGTGAGAAACGATCGGAGGCGGCAAAGAGGCAAGTGTCCGCATCTCTACCGCAATGAACGTACTCTTTTTCTTTTTTTTTTTGATCACGATGCATCTTTAAGCGTCCTCTCCTTCTCTCTTTTTTTCTTTTTTCTCATCCCCGGCTCCACGATCTCAAGGGATACTGCACTCTACGCCTATCGTCCCGAGTTGGTGGAGCGAGCGGATCACTCGGCGTTTCTCTCCGTTTTTTTTTTTTTTAACTTTTCTTTTCTCTTTTTTTTTCTTCCTCTACTTCTTCTTTCCTTTTTTTTTTTTTTTTAAGCGTGATATCAAGACTCTCTTAATAAAAAAAAAAAAAAAACGTACAAGCGAGACGTTGTGGAAAGAAGAAAAAGAAGGAAGAAGAAACGAAGAAAGAAAGAGAAAAAAAAAAGTAGTATTCTCCTCTCACACTTGCTTTTACCTTCCATTCGTCAGGATGCGTCCCACCGCCTCACCTGGAAACAGTAGCGAAAACAGTGGAGCAGGGGAAACCGATGGACAATTACAGAAGCCACAGATGAAGCAGCAGCAGTTGCAGCAGCAGCAGCCAGCAGCAGCAGCAACGACAACGATGACAACGATGACAACGATGCCGATGGAGACGATGCCGATGGAGACGCAGCTCCCTCCTCGACAGCCTCACCTTGGTGGACAAGCACACTTTGTGAATCCACTCCTCTATTCTTTCCAGAGGTCATTGGCCCGCAGCTGCCCTGCCGCTATCGTCCGCGGCGCGCTGTTGGGCGCGGGGCCTTTTCCACCGTCTGGACCCTCGTGGACAATCGCACGAACCAGACGGTGGTGGGCAACTCTCTGATCTCACGCAAATGACCAAAGCAAATCGCGCCTTTGCGAGGGCGGAGGCGGTGAACATTAGCGCCTGCGATCATCCCAACATCATCCGTCTATTGGAGACCTGTGAGTGCGAGGGAAAGCTGCTTCCACATTTTAGAATACGCGGATGGCGGCGATCTGCTCATCAGGTCGAGCTGCGGGCGCGAGCAAACACGCCGGAGCGGGTGCAAGGCGTCACTGGTCCAAGTCCAGACGCGGATGTAGACGCGGAGGGGCTTTTTTATCAAGAGCCAGAGGTGCTCATCATGCTGGCGCAGCTCTGCCTTGCCCTCCGGTACCTGCACGACAAAAAAGTCCTCCATCGAGATTTAAAAACGACCAAACATTATGGTGATGCGGAATGGTCTCCTGAAGCTGGGTGACTTTGGTTTCTCCCGCCAGTACGAAGACTCCGTGTCCGCGGATGTAGGCCGCACCTTCTGCGGCACGCCTTACTATCTCGCGCCAGAATTGTGGCGACGCCAGCCTTACAGCAAAAGCGGCAGACATCTGGAGCCTCGGTGTGATTCTCTACGAGCTCCTGACATTGCGGAAACCTTTTCCTGCGACGGACCTGAACGAGTTGATGTCGCGGGTGCTGCGCGAGAAAAGTTTTGAGCCGTTGTCAGAGCGCCGATACTCACCTGAGCTCATTGATTTGATTTATCGAATGCTCTCCGTCGATCCCGCGAAGCGGCCCTCCATCTCCAAGTCCTCGCGACGCCACTGATGCAACAGCGGGGGCTGCGCCTTCTAAGGTGAATGTAAAGAGCGATTAAAGAACATTGACCGTGCCGTGCAGTGAGAGGATTGTTGCCGAGGTGGAAGTTACTAGGCGAGAGGGAGACGATTAAGGAGAGAGAGAGAAAAAAAAAGAAAAAAAAAAAAAGGAAAGAGAAAGAAAAGAGGAAGAGGAGAGGTTCTCTGGCAATTGTAAATGCATAAGCAACCACTGACCTTCTTCCTCCCCTTTTTTTCCTTCCTTTCTTTTCTTTCTCTTCTCTTTTTTTTCACCGCATCTATTCTTTTTTTTGTTTGTTTTGTTTTTTTTTTTCACGCCGTGTGCTCTTCCTCCTTCTCTCCCTTCTGCTTTGCTTTTTTTTTGTTGTTGATTATTATTATTATTCTCTTTTTTCTTTTTGTGGTCTTTTTTCTTTTTTTTTTTTTTGTGTGTTTAACTTGTTTGATTGTTCTTTCCGTGTTTTTTTTTTTTTTTTTTTTTTCTCTTTCTCTTCCTTCCCTCTCC
>NW_026091497.1:0-9943 GCF_024586455.1 Bactrocera neohumeralis
TCGTCACACACGGTTCGAGCATCACCATCCTTTTTATATACCCCTCGTTTTTTGGACACCAATCTCGCGCGCTGCAATTACTACTGTGACCCCATAATCTAATAACATTAAATTTTTAAACATTTAACTATCTGTTAAAATTAACATTGAGATTTAATCAAAATAAAATTATACGTGTAGGTAAGATTTATAATAAATTAGCATACTTTGTCATTATAAACTCAAGTGTACCTGGTACTTTTATTTCGATTGTGTTATGATAACCATTTAAAGATATACATACATATATACATTTGTATCTAATGGTTACGAAATTAAACAGTAGCAAACCCTCAACTATCAACATTTATTGTACAGAGATCATCTATTGGAATTGATAAAGATATCCAGTTAGACAAATTAGTTCAAGCCGCTTTGGAAATCGAACATGTTCATGAACCAATCGCCAAAACTTCTAAAGAAGACCTCGAGTGTGAGAACATTTCAAAAATAATTACTCACGTTCATCGGGCGAGTATCTGGTTTGCTTACCCATTAAGCGTAGCTTAGATTGACTTGATGATTCATATTTAGCTGCTAGATTTTAGATTGAGAATATCGAACGCAAACTTAGTAGGAAATCTCATTTAAAGCTGCTTAAAGGAGTAGTTCATTCATGAAGAAATATGAGCACCTTCGGTCATATGTCATTAGTTTCTTGAAAAAGAATGATTCCCATTACTGCGTTAGTTATAGATGATAGTACGTCAACGCTGCGAGCTGTTTTACGCGGGTTCTGCAGGCTACAACTTGTGTAAGGTTATCACTAAATGACATACTCATGACTGGCCCTACCATTCAAACCAAAACTTTTCAACATTCTTGTTCGTTTTCGTACTCCTTCAATTGCACTCACTGTACAAATGCATCGATGTGTTCGAGTAACATCTCCAGATAATATGCTTCAGTGCATACTTTGGCGAAATTCCCCAGAAGAAAAATTACATATATACAAGTTAGACACTGCTTCGCATACGGGAAACGCCTGCTGCATTCTTAAGCAAACGTACTATGCATAAGCTAGCATTAGATGAATCCTCACAGCTTATCTGCTTGGTTCAGAAATCGTTCTTCGAGATTTCTATGCAGATGATCTTATTCTGAAGAAGTTCAGTAGAGAAGTACAAAAATCAGGCAACAAACTACAAACCTACTTTCTAAAAGTCATTTTCAGTTAAGAAAGTGGTGCTCTAATAACTCAGATGTTCTCAGCGAAATTCTGTTGCTGATAGAGAAAGTCTTCATAGTTTCGATGAATCCAGCGGTATTGTCAAAACCTCGGACTTGTTTGGAATCCATCGAAGGACGGCTTTTTGTTCAAATACAAGCCTCAGCAAGCATCGGAAAAATGTTCCAAGCGTTCCCATGTTATTTCTACTGTAGTACGTTTCCCACGACCCATTAGGTCTGATTGGCCCCACACTTACTAGAGCTAACCCTTTTTGCAGAAAGGATGGTAGAGAGACAAGCTCGATTGGGATGAAAGTTTACCACTTTCCATGTGCACAGCATGGTTAGCATTTTGTTACGATTTTGTTGATCGTCAACACACATCATTTCCACGCTATGTTCCTTTGCCTGGCGCTGCTGTTCAAATACAAGCATTGTGTGATGCCAGTCTGGAAACATACGGCGCTTGTGTTTACGTTCGCTCAGTTAAGGATGACGGCATTAAAGTTCACTTGTTGTGCTCCAAGGCTCGTTTCGCCCCTCTGAAAACGTTGACAGTTCCCAAATTAGAGCTTTGTGCGGCCGCCTTACTGGCGCAATTATTTTCTGAATTAAAAAAAATGAATATATTTGATTGTTCTTATTACTGCTGCTCGGATTCATCAGTGGTTCTTTCATGGCTACGAGAGGAACCTCCAAAGTTCAACGTATTTGTTGCCAATCGAATTTGCGCTATACAGCAACTAACTAAAGGCATGGAGTGGCGTTACGTTCCAACCTCCATGAATCCAGCTGACATCCTATCAAAGGGCGCTACACCAAAGGAGCTCCTAAGGTCAAGACTTTGGGACGCGGTGGTCCACAATTCTTGAAAACGCCGAGTCTTCGTACAAGCAACCATGCGCAGCCTGGTAGATTTCACGAAACTTGTCAAAGTTGCACGTTTCGATAGACCCATATAACTTTTTCGTTCAAATATACTGTATCCTTCGGAACAATGCAGTACAGTATTTGGACACATATACAAATTTATAAATGAAAGATCACAGTCACAATTCAAGATATCCAGCCCATACGCCTAGTTCAAAGAGCGCAATTGAGGTCAGAAATCGTCGCCTTGAAGAAGAACAACTTTGTATACACATCAAGTAAAATCGCTTCGTTATCGCCATTTTTGGATGATTATGGAATTATACGAGTTGGAGGCCGTTTAAAGAACTCAACAATTAGACTTTGAGGCACGTCATCCAGATTCTACCAAAAATCATCCACTAACGTCGTCAATAATCACTCTGTTATATCGAAAGTATCACCACGCAGGACCTCAGTCTGTACTTGCATCCATTCGTATGCAATTTTGGTCTATAGGTGGAAGAAAATCTATTGCGAGTGTTCTACGAAAATGTATTATTTGTTGCAGATCAAAACCACGCCTCGTTGAGCACATCATGGCTGAATTGCCTAAGGAACGCATCCACGCATCGCGCCCCTTTATCGTTACGGGCATAGACTACTGTGGACCATTTTATTTCAAACCCGAAACGCAAGAAAGCACCTTAAAAATGCTACATATGTTAGCGTATTCATTTGCTTCGCCACAAAAGCCGTGTGGATGGAACTGGTGAAAGATATTTCAACAGGCTCTTTTCTTGATGCACTTAGGCGCTTTATAGCTATTCGTGGCAAGTTACATTTGGTCAGACAATGCTAAAAATTTTGTTGGCGCCAAGAACGAGCTGAAGGATTTACGAGAGCTATTTCTTAGTGAAAATCATCTCAATCAAGTTCACGCTTACTGCCTCAATAATGGGATAGATTGGCGTTTTATACCTCTTCGGTCACCACATTTGGTGGCCTGTGGGAGGCAGCAGTAAAAATGGCAAAAAGCCAAGACCTCTTGTGCCACTTTCAGAAAATCCAGAAGATCTTGATGTACTGACGCCCGGACATTTTCTTATTGGTGGTCCTCTTATCGCTATTCCTGAGCCGAACCTCACGCATCTAAACTGCAATCGCTTAGATCGCTGGCAGCAGGTTACCTACATGCAACAGATATTTTGGAAGCGATGGAGTGAAGAATATCTTACTATTCTACAACAACGAGCGAAGTGGCGTAAACCACACCCAAACATTGAAGTCAATGACATCGTATGCATCAAAGACGAAAATTCAGCTCCTCTCAAATGGTCCTTCGCTCGTGTTACAGAAGTTGTCACTGGGACAGATGGGGTCGCACGAATAGCCGTTCTTCGTACTTCTACCGGCATAACGCGTTGAGCCATTAACAAACTGTGCGTTTTACCGGTCAATGATTCTTTTGAAAGTTAGACCTTTCAACGGGTGGAGGATGTTCGGAGCAGCTCCTTTCACAATGGAACTACCACAAATGAGTAGCATTAATCTTAAGTTATTATTTATACTTAAGTCTTACTAAATTTATACACACACATATATTTCACACACTGTAGTGAGAAAACATTGTAAATATTTAATATTTAATATTAATTGTTATCTGGTCACTCTAGTTTTGCATATCCACCACGGCATTACTCGTTATTCTAACTCCTCATTTCCCTTTATTCTTTAATATATTTATACATACATACATGTAAGAACAATTAAACTTAGCTTTGCCTAACCCTAGCATCATAGTTACAGTCCGCTTTTTACATTCGATACCTGCACACGCATTATTTTCTAGTCATTTTCTTATATTCGCTAACTGCAGGCGCAAGGGCATTTCACGTGGTAAACCACCAGCCGCGTAACTTTCTTTCGTTCTATTATATATATTTATATTAATAAATATTTTGTAAATATGTATATGTTGTTGTTTATATCGCGATTCGAAGCTATCAAAAACGCTTGGTAGCTCAACAGCAGCAAAAATTCAAGCGCTTCATTCAGAATATGAAAGCAAAATTCTTTCACCCACTGCGGTCATCACCACAGAACATAAGGGTGATTTATTCAAACTAAAAGCACTAATAGATCAAGGATCTCAAAGATCCTTTGTATCATCAAAGGCTCAAAATCGGCTCAAATTGCCAATAAAATATTCAAATTTCCAAATTTCGGGAATGGGCGGAAGAATTATCCACAATTCGAACAAAATATGCCCAATTACCATAGTATCTCCAAATGCGGATATTGAAATAAATGCACAAGCCATCGTTCTACCGCAACTTACAAATTTGCTTCCAAGCTATGAAGTAAATAAAATATACTGGGAAAAATGCTCACATCTCAAATTAGCAGATCCCAATTGTCATACTCCATCACAAATTGACATATTATTAGGCAGTGACTTAATACCTCAAATAATTCTTGAAGGTATAGAGAAAATCTCCAATAAATTGTTAGCTCAAAATACAATCATTGGGTGGATTATAAGTGACCAAGTCCCTGAAAAAACCAATTCTTTCACCACACAAGTGGAAAGTATCTCAAACGAATTTTTAAATAATCAACTTAAAAAATTTGGGGAAATAGAAGAATTACCCCAAATCACCCAGCTTTCAGAAGAAAACCAGGCATGCGAAGCCTATTACAAGTCCACAACAACAAGAAACGAACATGGTCGTTATGTTGTGCGATTACCATTCAAACCAACTTTTCCGGAAACCATAGCTCTAGGGCACTCTAGAATATCAGCAGTCCAGCAATTTCTAAGCCTGGAAAAAAGCCTGATGAAGAAAAGTGAGCTTAAATCAGCATATGTTTCCTGTAATGGACGAATATCGAGACCTCAATCATATGGAAGAAGCTGTACCATATGAAAAAGTATCTAAAGGCAGCTATTTTTCTTGTTATCTGCCACATCACGGGGTACTACGACCTGATAAACTCACAACCATACAACTTGATCTCATGCTGTTAATATTAAATTGGCGCATGTTTAAATACGTTTTTAATGGGATGTAGAGAATGTACAGACAAATCCTAGTACATAACGATGACCAAGATTTCCAGCGTATAGTCTTCCGCAAATCGAGTAATAGCCCAATCAGCGACTACAAACTTAAAACCGCCACCTTTGGCATCAATTGCGCACCCTATTTGGCGATTAGACACTGCATGAAGTGGGCAAAAGCAAATGCAACAAATTTGCCTTTAGGATCTTCTGTGTTGCAAACACAAACATACGTGGACGACATACTATCAGGTAGCCACAGTATCGCATTAGCATGCGAATCACTATCGCAAGTGATCAAAGCATTAAATTCAGCAGGTTTCCCTCTAAAGAAAATTTTTTCAAATCACCCTGAAATAATAAAAGACATTAAAAAGGAAGACTTATTAGATCCAGATTTCCTTAAATTTGAAAAGGCTAGTACAACCAAAATTCTAGGGATTCAATGGAATGCGATAACAGGTGAATTCTCATATACCATTGAGTCAATATCTGCAATGTCCGCCATAACCAAACGCCAAATACTTTTCCTCGACCCCGCAGGATGGCTTTCGCCAATAATGATTCAAGCTAAAATCCTCATTCAAGAATTGTGGTAAGATGGCACTGAATGGGATGAACAGGTAAAACCTTTATTGTTTAGCTTTAACAACTTACATACTACATATATCCGAGATTCGAATCCCTCGATGGGTAAATTTCACCCCTAACATTAACACCGAATTACACGGTTTCTGTGATGCCTCTGAAAAGGCTAATTGCGCAACAGTTTACGTACGCAAACAGTACGATAACAAAATGTCTGCACACCTCCTGGTAGCCAAAGCTTTGGGAGACACTCGATTCGCCACGTTTTGAACTGAATGGTGCTCTTCTGTTAGCAAAATTAATTTCTATTATCCAAACCCATCTCAAATTAAACGATCATAAAGTCGTATCTTTGGTCAGGTTCAGAGATAGTTTTAGCATAGTTAGAAAACCACCTATACCTGGAAGACTTATGTCTCTAACCGAATATCTCAAATCTTAGACTTAGCTGGCCCAGCAAATGGCAACATGTTGCAAGTGCAGATAACCCAGCGGATCTTAGGACAAGAGGCTGTAGCCACTGCACTCACCAGCATTATACTCTGGTGGAACGGTCCCACATGGCTAACAGAATCCCCAAATTTGGCCTAAGTCTCCTGCTCGAAATATCCTCTTCGGAAAGTCGGGAAAATAGAAAATTTTATGTCTCCAGAAGAAGATGATATTCTCCACAGATTTTCATCATTTCCTAGAGCACTAAGGGTAGTCGCTTATATGAACCAATTCATTCAAAGGCTTAAACAAACTGAAAGGAGCATCAAAATGATCCGTGCGTACAACTAACGCATTCTGACTTGCAAACATGCCAAGGTCAGTCTGATACTATATACACAAACTTGAAATAGCGAGTTTGCAAAGAGCTTGAAAAAGCGACCTCTCGAAAAGGAAGCTCTCTTTCTCGTCTTAATCCATTCTTGGACTCCTAAGGGATTAACAAGTGGCAAATGGAAGATTAGCGAACTCCAGTCTTAGTTATAACGAACGACATCTCATCATTATTCCAGGTTTTACTTACCTATTTCTAGCATATCTTACACTGCATGGTGAGCATCTCTTAATGCAACAAATGGTCCGTCAAGAATTTTATATACCGCGTCTAAAGCCACAACGTAAGACCATTTTCATGTAAACCATGTACCATGTACAAACATAAAAATGCGTACGCAGATCATGGCAGCTTTTACCACCTGAACGCTGCAGCGGCGATCTACCCTTTACCACTACTGGGGTTGATTTTGCTGGACCTTTCCAGATAAAGGCCTCCATGTTAAGGTCTTCTTCATTTAGAAAAGAGTATGTGGCTGTCTTTGTATGTTTTACGACAAAGGCAGTACACCTCGAGATTTGTTCAGATCTGACTACTGCGGCTTTTCTTGCAGCATTTGCACGCTTTGTCGGACGACGCGGATTTCCATCAAAAATAATGGGCGATAATGGGAAAAACTTTTTCGGAGCCCAAAGAGCAACAGAGAAGGAGTTTCTAAACTTCATGAATGAAGTATCCCCTGAAATTGTTAATAAATATGCACCCCAAGGGATCGATTGGCAGTTTATACCTTCATGTTCTCCACACATGGGCGGACTTTGGGAATCATTAGCAAAAGCTTAAGTCCCATTTAAAGAAAAACGACTGGTAATCATAAATTTAATTATGAGGAGTTTACTACACTACCTCGTATCGAAGCCATGTTAAATTCAAGACCCATATCACCCTCTCGCAAGATTCCTCCGATTTGACAGCTCTCACACCAGGTCCTTTCCTCAGAGGAGCTCCTCTTCTCGCCATACCTGAGACAGAAGGAGACTCACTCACTTTAATAAATCGATGGGAAAGAATCAAGATTCTCCATCTCGAATTTAGCCACAGATGGAAGGAAGACTATCTCAAGGATCTTCATAGGAGATATCGATGGAAAACGGCCCAGAAGGAAGCCAATGCAGGAGAATACGTCATTAAATAGGACGAATGCCTTCATCCAACAGAATGGCGGCTAGGCCGCATTGAAAAGGTTTATCGAGGGTCAGTTGGTCACATAAAAGTAGTCGATGTTCGAACACAAACCGGCATTTTAACTCGACCAGTCACTAAACTGTGTTTTCTTCCAAACAGCGAAGAACAACTTCAACCTAAACCGCAAAATAACTCGCTAGATTAATCGAAAAATAATAAATCAATTCCGCTAATTCGAAATTAACCCGCTTTAAAATCCGTATATAAAAATAAACTCACACAAGCGAGTTGAAGATCAACCAATTATACATATATACATATGTATAGATATGTAGCTACAACAACTACATATTCTAACATTATACATAAATAAAAGCAATTTAATGCAATTTTATATTCCCATAGAAACTACCTCCAACACCGTAAGGTCCGAAATCGCTGCACCAGCGTCGGATGCACCCATTGCCGCTCCAAGGACCACTGTTGTGCGCCTACCGCCATCCGCCGCAGCAATCAGGGAGATGAGAGAAGAGCACCTATTGGAGCCACAGGGGCTTCCATGTTGCAGCCTTTGCCATCGCCCACGCGCCCTCAAACGATGCACCATTTTTAAGAGCATGAAGCCCGCTCAACGTCAACAGGTTGCAAGAGCCCACGGGCATTGCATGACCTGCCTGCCAGATGACCACGCCACCACAGAGTGCTGGGCCGACGGCGCTTGTCAATATTGCCAGAGGCCGCATCACACTATATTTCATCGATTTCCCCGCCGAGCCAATACCTCGGAAAATCGCACCAACACCCGTACCAGGCCACGCAGCGATTCTATCCGCCGATTAACTCGCCTAGGAGGGCCGGGATGTTCACATGCGCTATGAACGTTCTGCAACATACCACATCGCATCACCTCACGTCACAACACCTCATCACACAACCGTTCACAGCATACACCACTAAACACACACGCATCAAACACAGTACTTAACACCGCTCATTACTACAACACTACAACACAACAACCACACGATTACCAACGAGACGACTCGTAGTCAGCAACTATTCACCACCCAAACCTTCAAAAGGGATTAATCCGACCGGGATCGGCCTCTTACCATTTTCATCCGTGAAGCAAGGCAGTTGTCCGCGATATTCAGTTTTTTCCATTTTTTAACCGCAATCATTACCGCAATTTATTTTTTCGCCAACAGTGTCCAACATTGGACTTTCGTTATATACACCGTGTTGTCTACCATAAAATAAAAATCATATTCTGAAATATTACAGTGAAATAAACATTTTATAAAGTGTGTGGAAATCAGTGCGTTTTATTTCCCATCTCATAAGTATACTATAACAAGTAAGTGTACTAGTGAAATACGTTACTAACCATATTTCGGGCCCCGGCGAAGTCAATCAGCGTCAACCCAACTGAAATGTTTCGTCATGGAGGCTGAACTTACCGACCGTAGTGCCAAATATACCTTCTTTGCCCACCCTAGCGTTAAAGTCGCCAAGCACGATTTTGACATCGTGGCGGGGGCAGCTCTCATAAGCGCGTTCCAAGCGCTCATAGAAGGCATCGTTGGTCACATCGTCCTTCTCTTCCGTCGGGGCGCGGGCGCAAATCAGCGATATGTTGAAGAATCCGCTTGATGCGGATTGTGGCTAGACGTTCAATCACCGGAGTGAATGATAGTACTCGGCGACGGAGTCTCTCTCCCACCATGAATCCAACACCAAACTTGCGCTCCTTTATATGGCCACTGTAGTAAACGTCACAAGGACCTATTCGTTTCTGTGCTTGTCCCGTCCATCGCATTTCTTTGGACGGCGGTGATGTCAGCCTAAATTTTCGCGAGGACATCAACCAGCTGGGAAGCGGCACCTTCCCAATTAAGGGTCCGGAAATTCCAGGTGCATGCCCTGATATCATAGTCCTTATTTCGTTTGTCATGGTCGTCATCAAAAAAGAGGGGTTTCTCTTATGAGGCTTGTTGTTCCTTTTCAGTGGGGGTGTTTTTTTACGTGGCGGGTCCCAAACTCAGCGCACAACCCTATGTAGGGGGTGTTTCGCCTTCTCACTTTAGCTCGCCTTCGAGCGGATGCTCTTAGGCTACCCAGAGGATACTTGGTCAAAGACCGGAAGTTGTGAGCTGCTTGAGCCATGTGTAAAAGAATCGTTTCTGGCCACTCCCAAGTGAATGGCGATCAGAGAACTTGCCTCACTTGCGTGAACTTCTACACATGACTCCATCCTCCCTTTAATGCTTTCGATAAAAAAA
>NW_026091498.1:0-8491 GCF_024586455.1 Bactrocera neohumeralis
CTTTTGAAAACTCAAAAAAAACGTTTCCCAAAACGGCACAACAAAACTAACAAAGTCAACAAAAAGGCAAGAAAAATGCAGTTTTAAAAACCACTTTATTGCCAAATCTAAATAACCTCACCCACACACTCATTTACATATCTACATATACATATGTGTTTAGTTTGCTTTTGCTGGCGCAAAGGGGACTTGATGAAAACATTTAAAGGAAAAATATAGATAGTCATTTTTTCCTCCCTTAGAAAGACAAAATTGAAAAATTTATAGAAAAAAGAAAGGAAGGGCAAGTTCTGTCCAACTTTTTTATACTCTCGCATAATAAAGTGATAATCAGATATTATTAGAAACATTGCGAGAATAAAATATGCCCTTGAATTACTGAAAATATCTGGAATTCCGATATTTTCGGTAAAAATTAGGTTAGGTTAGGTTAGGCACTAAATTCTTTTTTCGATATCGGAAACCCGAAAAGTTATAGCCCGATCCGAAAATTTTTTCCCACTAGGGATACCTCAGCCAAATACCGTATTTATTAAAATTTTTATTCCGCTATCATCATTGGTTCTTAATTCTTATTTATACGAGAAGGCATCAGAGGGAAATTAAATAGGTTATATTGGAAGAAGGCTTGGGGAACCGATTTCACCCTTTTTATTAGGGTTTAAGAAAATATTTTTTAAGAATTTCATTGCAATCGGTCGGTATTTCCCGAGTTTTGGTTTTTTTGGTTTTTAAAATTGGGCGACACCACCCCATTTTAAATTTTAAAAAAAAAAAGCCTGGCAGCTTCCTTTCCATTTCTTCCTAAAATTTAGTGTTTGACGTTTTTGTTATCGGTTAACGCCTTTTTGTGATTTTCAACATAATTTGTATAGGAGGTGGGGGGGTTATTTCCCGATTTCTTCCGTTTTTGAACTTTTATGGAAATCCCGAAGGAAACGACTCTGTAGAGTTTGGTTAATGCTTATTAGTTTTTAGATATGTAAAAAACTTAGTAGGGGTGGGCCGCCCTTTTCCAAAAAAAATTTCGTCAAAAACCCTTCTAATGCGATCCTTTGTAAAATTTCACAATATCTTTTTTTATGGCTTATTATACACTTTATATGTTTTCGGTTTTCGCCATTTTGTGGGCGTGGCAGTGGGCCGATTTTGCCCATCGTCGAACTTAACCTTCTTATGGAGCCAAGAAATACGTGTACCAAGTTTCATCGTGATATTCAAATTACAGGTTAGGACGGACAGAACAAAGACTAAACATCCCGGGTTTCAACCTACTCCCCCCCATCCTTTGGTATACATACATAATCCTTTATTATCTTTTAGTTTTAGGGCTTTTCAAACAACCGTTATGTGAACAAAAATATAATACTCTTTAAAAATTTGTTGCGAGTATAAAAAAGGCGAATGGATTGAGATAATCACGGCTGCGAATATTTATTAATATAAATTTAGATAAAAAATTTGATTAAAATTAAAAACGACAGCACCTAAGTATTCAAAATGCATATAAAATCCTGATTTTTGAAACTAACCCATTGTGCCCACGCAGGGCCCCCAAAGGGGGCGTTTTGAGGAATGTTTCCCCACAAAACCCTTATTTTTCGGGGGGAAAAATTTTCTTTTTTGGGACATTTGTAATGGCGTGGAAAACTTTTTTTTAAGTTACAAAACACATATAAAGGGAATGTGCAGTTTGCTGTGTGTGTTTGTATGCGGGAAAGTGTGCGACCCCTTGTAGACTAGCATTTATAATGCATAATATTTGCATGCGAACCCAACAAAAATTTTTAAAATTTTGATTTCAGAAAGCGAACAGCAGCAAAAAACAACAAAAAATTAGATTGTTAAAAAAACAAAAAAAAAATTTAATGGAATGGAACAAGAAAAATAAAAAAATTTTTTTTAAATTTTGCCAACACACACGTAGGGGAGTGAGGGGGTTGGGGGGAGTAAAAATTTCCAGTGAGAAATTGAAAGCTCCACAAACACGGAAAGAGCGCTGTTAGTTGAACGCTTGGCTGCTTGTTTTGTTGGTGGAGCGGTACAGCTGTGTCTCAACCAGGCGTATGAGCAACATTTTTGCGATCATTTTATTTCTATAACACATTTAGTGTTAAGTATTGGCAAGTGGGGGCGCATGCGGGGCTATTAATGTGAGGGAGTGTGTAAATCTGTGTGTGTATGTATGAGTGCGTGAATGTTAAATGTAATTTTTGGCTGGCATATGTATGTGTGTATATGTTTTATTTGCTGCCGCAAATGACTACACGCACGCATACGAACAACAACACTCACCACATACATAGAAATAGCACATACAGAGAAATTACACACATATAAATAAATACCCAATAAAATATTCTCAGTGTGCCGACAANGNAATTTGGGTANTACTTTATAGTCGAGCTCGTGTTTTTTTTTTGGTATTTTTGCACACATTGCTGCAAACAAGCCTACTTTTTGGAGCATTATAGTCACTCGCACCACTCCCACCCCTGAATTATTTCTTTAAACTTCCACAATCTGCCACTTTGGGCTTTGCTTTGCTTTTATTGGTGTGCGCTTCTAAAAGCGACGTATTAGTTTATGGATCTTGCGGGGGCGGGGCGGAGTGTGCATTAATTTGAGCCAACATTAGTATTTTATTTGGTGTTGTTGTTGCTTTTATTGTTCGAATAATTTAAATTAGTAGGCATTTAGGTAATTACGTTGCCATACACATTACACTAACACACCCACACATACAAATACACTTACATGACCGTACACATCCCAATACACTTACACATAATAGTGTAGGTGTGTGTAGCTAGTTTGCGTGTGTATGGGATTAGTGGGTAAAGTAGATTTTTATCGTTCACCCAAAGTGTGGTTTTAGGCGCACAAACAAATGCTCTTATTTGCATGCGTAGACTTACAGCGATTCGGCAAAATACATATGTACACACATATACATATATACTACATAAACCCGGTTAGTTGCTGTTATCCCTTGGCAGACTTGTGGCCGAACTGATTTGGTCCCGCATGGTTGTTTTCTTGTTTTTATTTTTGTGCTATCATGAGCGGATTAGTAATTACCTAATGAGTTGCAATTTGCGCCGAAAAATATGCAATGCAAAATAAATGTTAATCGAGATGAATATTTTTCAAACTAAAACGATTGCGTTTGGAATTGAAGAGTATAATACAAGGTGCGTTCCAAAGAAAACAGGACTTCCAAAAAAACAGAACAAATGGTTTTTTCGGCAAAATCAATTTATTTTATTCAAAGTAGTCTCCTTCTGCTTTAATACAGCTTTTTGCACGGTCCAAAAGCATGTCGAACGAGTGTTTTAGGTCGTTGGCCGGTATGGTCGCCAGTATGCCGATGCAAGCCTTTAGAACGGCCTCTACGTCTGCATAACGCTTTCCTTTCATGGGCAAATGCATTTTTCCGAAAAGCAAGAAATCGCGCGGTGCCATATCAAGTGAATACGAGGAGTGGTTAATGGTTAAAATGTGATTTTTGGTCAAATAATCGATCACTCGAATCGAATGTTGGATTCTGAGCAATTTTTGGTTGTCAGTCAAATTTCGTAAGCCCAAATGTTCGGTCAAAATGCGATAAATCGATGTTTTGGAGATGTTCAATTCCATTTCTATGAATTTCAATGATGATTTCGATTGATTTTAATGAATTCACGCACAGTTTCGATGGAATTTCCGGTGATCACGGATTTTGATTGCCCACATGTTGATCGTCATTTACCACTCGTTCACTTTGAAAACGTTGAAACCACTCATGCGCTGTGCTACGGGAAAGGCAAAAAGTCCTGCTTACTTTGGAATCCACCTTGTATTGGATCTGCGTACCAACTGCCGTAAATCTCATCGAAAACGAAAAGATTCTCTCAACTTCCGCTCATAAGCTTCACTTCTTAGATCACTTAGTTATATATTATTGCGCTTCTAACAAGCTTGAAAATTATGTATTTTAAAAGACCGTCCTACAATATTTATTTCCTAACCAAACTTCGTCAGAAATAAATGTTCTAGATTTCTTAAAGAATACACTTGTCTGCCTTTCGGGGTCGGGATCTTGATGTTTAGCTATTATCGTATTTCATTAACACATAATCCCTAAAGGGTTGGCTTGGACAGAATCAAGGTCAAAAGTTCCATATCATGTTCTATCTTTTATATTTCTATATGATACAGAGTAAAAGCATTGATGTGTCTTTGATTAATGCTCGCCCGAATTTTCCCTTCGCTCGGTGTTCCGTCTTAAAACGCACAAGTTGTTAAATTTTCGCTTAAAAAACTTGCCTCGAAGGTTCAATACTTCCTCAGAAACGAAATTTCCTCCGGAATGCTGCCTACCATATAATAATTCTCTTTCTTCTCGATTCCCCACTCGAAATAAAGATTCTGGATTTCTTGCCAAATGTAACTTGCCTCCCCTCGGGAAGATATCTCAACCGGATTTCAACTTTTCTCATCATCCTGATCATTTATATAAGTATAAATAACCCTATATCTATGTCGATTAGTTTTATGTGATACGTACATACAACCGTTAGGTGAACAAAACAAAACAATACAGAGTTTGTCCGGAAAGTAATACGACTGATTTTATTCCGCCGCGACAGTACTTCGGAGCGTGCGCGCACCGACTGGATTAGGTAGAGGGCGTTCTTAGCTAACGGGCGGCTGATCAGTTGTTTCCGAGCACCTGGGAAGTTAGGACAAACATTCTCGGGCGACGTGTTTCTGTGCTTGTTGCAAGCCGAAAATGCAGCCTTCGTTAGGCCAGAGAAGACGCGTTTAAATTCTGTGTGAAACTCGGTGAATCTGCGACAGAGACGTTTTATATGATCAAGCACGCTTAAGCGGCCAAAAAAAAGGAAGAATGAGAAAGCCCAAATTGAAAACGATGCTCAATGCCTTTTTTGACATCAAAGGCATCGTCCATCATGAATTTGTTCCTCCTGGACGAACCCTAAACGCTAAGTTTTACGTGGAAGTCCTCAAGAGACTCAACCGAAGGGTCAATGGGGTCCGACAGGACATTGCAGCCGATTGGAAGTAGCATCACGACAACGCTCCGGACAACGCTTCTGCAGCCGCCCTACAGATCAGATGTGGGCCACCCGGACTTTTTTTATTTCCTTGTCTGAAAAGGCCGATGAAAGACAAGCATTTTGAGACGACAGAGGGGATCCACGCCTTCATTGTTTGGAAATCACGCTGGCAGCGCTGCATCGAAGCCTATTTTGAAAGTTTTTAAAGAATTGTAACGATTGGTTCAATAACTTTTTTTAAATCGACTCAGTCCTATTACTTTTCATACAGCCAAATAAGCCAGTGTAAACAAAGAGCTATGAAGAGGAAGCAAAAGAGGAAATGTATGCGAATAAGTGTTTTTAAAATCATTGAAAGCAAAACAAATCGTGACGATTATGCGAAAATTATGCTGTTAATTAATTTTTGGCCGTAACTAGTTCCCAGGTAATTTGTTTTGAAATTTTTTCAAAAGGAACTGGTTCAAAAGGAACTGGTCCAAAAGTAACTAGTTTCAAATGTAACTGGTCCAAAAGCAACTAGTTCCGAATGTAACTGGTCCAGTAACTAGTCCCGGATGTAGCTCAGTCCAAAAGTAACTGGTTCCTGAATGCAACTAGTTCGGAAAGCAATTCAGACCAAAATTAACTGATTCTAAAATGTAACTTTACTATTGAAGCAACTAGTTTTGAGTTTTAAAAGCTTTGTAAAGCGATCGCGAATGCCTGAAACTGAAGCCTGTTTTATTTCGGGAAGGTCTTAAAATCGACATTTTTTTGCAAATGGACTTAACAGAAGAATCAAATAGAAGAGATGATCCACCAATATCAATATCAATATATGTATGTATATATACTGGCTAAAATGTGCTCAGTGGAGCTCTGAATTTCATAAGATTTCATGAATACCGTCCTTCATTAGGGAACATAATCCTTACAGGGTTAGCTTGCACAAAATCAAGATCAAAAGTTCCATATCATACTTATATTTTTACATATGTCTGATTAATGCTCGCTTGAATTTTCCTTCGTTCGGTGTTCCGTCTTAAAGCACCAGCTTGTTAAATTTTCGCATTAAAAATTTGCCTCGAAAGGTTCACTTCCTACTTCCCTCAGAAATGAAATTTCATCCGTAATCCTGCCACCATATAACAATTCCCTTTCTTCATCCTTCTTACTTATGATTGCGTTTCCACCCACTCGGGGAGAATATCTCAACCGGATTTCTACTTTTCTCGTCATCTGATCGTTTATATGTATATAACCATAAATCTATGTCGATTGGTTTTTAGGTGATAAGGTACAACCGTTGGGTGAACAAGCCATATTACAGTTTGTCCGAGAAAGTAATACGGATTTTCTTTCGCCGCGACAGTACTTCGGGCATTGGGCGCACCACGACTGGATTCTGTAAGAGGCGTTCTTGGCTAACGAGCAGCTGGTCAGTTATCTCCGGGCACCCGGAAAGTCAGGACAAACATTCTCAGACGAAGTTTCCCAAAAGTTAAGTTTAAAATCGGTTTCCCCTTGGAAATTTAAAATTTTTTGTTGAAACCTGGTTTGGGAAACTCGGCAAGGCGTTTGACAGTCAATGGTTTTCAATTTTCTTTAAAAGTGGTTTGTTTCGGGGGCCCCCCTTTTTGGAAAAACCCCCCGGGCGTGAAAAACCCCTGGGGGAAAACGAGCCGTATTTTGAATAAAAATCATCCCGCGTTTTTCCTTTTTGTTAAACCTGGTCTTCCCCGGTTTGGGGAACCTTTAAGGAAAATTTTAAAGGTTTAAAAAGTCCATTTTGGGCATTTGGGATTTTGGTTTTAGATTGGAAAAAGTTCGAACCGGCCCCAACCCAATTGGGCCCCCCCCTTTTTTTTCCTTGACTGAAAAAAGCCAATGAAAGGCAAGCATTTTTTAAAATGACAGAAGGGGTCCACGACTTCATTGTTTGGGAATCCCCTGGTAGGCTGCATCGAACGAAAAACGCCTATTTTGAAAGGTTTTTAAAAAATTTTAACGATTGGGGTTTAATAAATTTTTTTAAAACGCTCAGTTCTATTACTTTCCGAAAAGCCAAAGAAGCAGTTGAAAGTGTAAACAATTTGCCAAAAAAAGCAAGAGCGAGGAAGCAAAAAAAGGGAAAAATACGGGGAAAAATGTTTTTTAAAAACATTAAAAAAAAAAACAAATCGTGACGTTATGCGAAAACTGTTAATTAATTTTTGGGCCCTAACTGGGTTTCCCCGGTAATTTGTTTTTTAAATTTTTTTACCCCTAGCTAGTTCCCAGGTAACTGGGCCCCGGGCTTCTTTAAAAAAAACTAGTCCCGGAAGTAACTGGTCCAAAAGTAACTAGTTCCCAATGTAACTGGTCCAAAAAAATTTTGGGCGGATTAACTAGTCCAAAAATAACTGGTTTTCCAAAAGCAACTAGTTCAGTAACTAGACCAAAAATTTAAATGATTCCAAAAGTAACTACTATTGGAAATAATTTATTTTTTAGGTTTAAAGCTTTGTAAAACGACTGCGAATGCCTAAACTGAAGCCCGTTTTTTTTCGGAAGGTCTTAAAATCGACATTTTTTTTCAAATTGGACTTAACAGAAGAATCAAATGGGAAAGGGGAAAGATTCCAATATCCCAAAATCAATATATGTATATATACGGCTAAAAAATTGCTCCGGGGGGCTCTGAATTTTTTAGGAAGATTTCATAAAAATACCGTCCTTCATTAGAAAATAAAACCTTAAGGGGTTTGGGTTGCACAAAATCAAGATCAAAAGTTCCATATCATGCTATATATTTTATATGTCTAAATTTAAAGCTCGCCCCAATTTTTTTCCCTTTGTTTGGGGTTCCCTCTTAAAAAACACGCTTGTTAAATTTTCCCCATTAAAAAATTTTCCTCGAAAGGGTTTTCTTCCCCACTTCCTCCCGAAAGAAATTTCATCCGTAATCCCGCCCTACCCCTTAAAAATTCCCCTTTTTTCATCCTTCTTCCATAAATTTCGTTTCCCACCCCTCGGGGGGAAAATCTCAACCGGATTTCTACTTTTTTTCGTCATCTGATCATTTTTGTATAATAACCCCTATAAAAACCCTTTGAAATTTGGTTTTTTGGGGATTAGTACAACCCGGTTTGGTGAACAAAACTATAATACACGGTCCGGAAATTACGGTTTTCTTTTTTTGGCGAAGTACTTCCCGGGGGTGCCTTTCCAAAATGGTTCTGTAGGGCGTTCTTGGCCCCCCGGAGCGGCTGGTCCCGTTTCTCCCGGGCCCCGGGAAAGTCCAGGACAAAAAATTTCCCGGCGACTATTCTGTGATGTTCCAAAATTTTAAAATGCAGCCCCCTTTGTTGGGCAAAAATTTCCCCATTAAATTCTGTATGAAACTCGGTGAATCTGCGACAGAACGTTTGATAGGGTCAATTTGGTTAACCAGATGTTCTTTTTAA